>NW_022196912.1:21104791-21197291 GCF_008632895.1 Mastomys coucha | reverse complement strand
GGGTCACATGCTGCTCCTGGTCAGGAGGGAGCAACATGCGAGGATTTGGTGGTCAGCTGCATTCAGATTATGCAGAGCACCCTCAACTGTATGACTCTGAAACTTTGCTTAGTTCTCATTTCCTTGTCTATGATATGAGTTTGGAATGCCTGCCTCAGAGAGAAGAGACAGATGGACACTTCTAGGTGAAGAAAAACTTGTTGGGTACCAAGGAAGCCCCAATCTACTCACCCCCTTTGGGGTGGCACAGGTCACCATTGAGCCTGCCTGGACTGCGGTCTTCACTGCCATCAGTAGGTCAGATGGAGAGGAGTGGAGGTTGATGGTGGTGACCACTCCCCCTGTGAGGTCCACCAGGGCATCAGGAAGGTAGCCATAGTGTAATTGGGAATAGGAGCCAAGCAGCCTGTTGGGGAATAGGGAGGTCAGGTTATCCCTGGAGCAAAAGTTTGTACATCAACCCTGTGCATGCTCCCTATTTGAGGGACTTCTCCATGGGCCTCTCAGGAGGAGAGAAGACCAGGGCCAGCCAGCCCTGAGAAAACACCAAATGCTATTTTGATGAGAATCTGTTTTGTTGCTCCCTCCTTGGTCTGAAAACCCAGCAAGTAGCAACATGCGCAAGACCACCTTAGGTATATGCTCAAAGCTGAAAAAAGACCTTATTTCCCATCATCAAAGAACTCACAATTAATAAACCCAACTTCAACCTGGCAATGAGTAGCCTTTGTTCTCACTTTGGGGAAACTGATACAGAGCTCTTGCTTATGACATCCTTCCCCTTCTTGGAAATTAGGAAGGAGAAGTGCTATAGTGAAGTCGGTATAGGAAGAGATAAGTCTGGGTATGCATACCCTTAGATCTCTACTCTAGATACCTCTCCCACCCCCACAGCCTTTGGCCTTCTGCCTCCGTGCCTGCACCTCAGGAGTACCTAGGCTCATTGTCTCAGCCTTGCTTTCTTCCTGCTTTTACTTCAAACCTCACCATTTGAACCCTGATCATCATCCCCTAGCTGTGTGATGGCGGGACTTGGCAGTAACTGAGCCTGATTCATAACTCCACCACACACTATCTAGGTTCTATCCTTGTCTCCCCCTCACAAGCTCTCCATACCTGGGAGGAAACAGTTTTATCTTAGGCTCCCTTTGCTTACTTGAGGAGCAGGACATTTACATATTCCTCACTGAGTTAAGCAGCATAAGCAAATATGGGCAGCATAGAGAAGGACCTCCGGCCATGGTCAGCATCAGGAGGTACAACGGTCTGTGTGTCTCCTTCTCCCTGTTCCACGTCTGTCCTGTCGTCTACATCAGTGCTTGGTATCAGGACATAATCTCTTTAGAAGGGACTGTCAATGATCACACAATCACATGATCGCATGTCAGTGATCTTCTCGGGTATCTATTTGCTACAAGAACAGATAAATAATAATGGGAGACAGAAGACAAATTGATCCCAGCCTAGGTGTCCTTGACTCTGAATTGAGGTTCATGCAGGTAAAGAGAATGTCAAGGTATTTGTAGGAGGAAAAACCAAGTTGGAGAGGCTTCTAGAGCCCGTAGATGGATGGATCTAGAAGGCTGCACAATAGGGCTGGGGGAAAAGGCACTGGAAGAATCACTAAAGTTGGGATCAGAGTGTCAGACTCTCAGTGTGGTGAATTTTAGGTCCCTAAACTACAGCCATGGCAAGACATGGAGGATAGAAGATGTGGCTTGTGGGAAGTCTTCTGAATTTAGGAGCTTCTCTCTCCTCTGTCTCTACCAGAACCCTGTGCAACTGTCTCCCACTGGCAAGCAGATGCAGACCCTGTCATGGGTCATACCCATGACTTTTTTCTTCTACTATGAAATCAATGAGAGTCTGAGCCTGGGTCCATTCTTGCTTCTATCTATAAGAAGGTATTTGGCCTTGGAGATAACCCTTCCCATTCTGTTCTTGAACTTTCCAATAGATATGGTAGCATGGACTGGCTCACACTGGGACCCTCAGATGCTCTTTTCTCACCCTCTTTTCACCTCAACCACTGGCCACTCTCTTCCTGGTACTACACAGAGTGCCAGAAAAATCATGTCAGCAAATATAGGTCATGTGGCCACTGTGCCCCAGGCAAACATGCCAAGGGTGGCTTAGAAAAACTTATTAAGGAAACATAAGGATCTATAGACCAAAAGGGTAAATCTACAGGGACACTCATGTGACATTTAACCACGATGTTTAAAATGAGTTCTGATCTTACCCCTTCCTTACCTCTCTGTGATCTCAGGATCTGATTGGCTTAAAAATCTTTATCTCTACAGTGTTTGCTTAGCCAATGGCATAGGGTCCCTTTGATCAGGGTTATGCCCACTTAGGTCTGAAGACTTGGCTTTTAATGTCACATGTCTTTTCTGAGGACAGCAAGGGTCACAAGGACCACTGCAGAATCTGTTAGCACTTTACTGCATGGGTCCATCCTACCTGAAGTCCCTTCTAGCTCTCAGCAGAACCCATGAGGTGGTTGCTCCACAAAAGCACCTGGGGGTTTTGACCCCTCTTCACTGATGTATTCTACCTTGTTGGCTCTGGGCTTCATCTGAGGTCTGTTACCCACATTATTCTGCTGTTACCACAGAGATACCACATACAAGGGAAGGGCTCTGGATCTACTCTGCTACAGTCAGCACTCCTCCTCAGGTCTTTCAAAACCTTCACTCAGTGTCTGGCCTCCATGCCTACAAAGCCTGTCTTAGTAGCAGTAGGATATTTTGACAAGAAGCTAGGTCTCTTTTTCTCAAATGCAAGCTTATTGGTCCTACTGATACTTTGGGAGCATGGCAACTATTTTTACTTCCCTTTGATGACAGGGAATAGGGGAGAGAGAGAGAGAGTGTGTGTGTGTCAGAGTCAGAGACACAAGACAGATGTAGAGAGAGACAGAGAAAGATACACAGAGTGACAGATGGAGTTAGAGAAAAAGAGAGACAGAGAAAGAGATAGGGAGAGACAGAGAAAGACAAAGACAGAAGGAGAGAAACAGAAAGACAGAGAGACAGATGAGCAAAGACAGAGAAAGACAGAAACAGAGAAAGAAACAGACAAATGAAGAGAGACAGGGAGACACAGAGGAACAGAGGAGGCAGAGAGAGATAGAGACAAAAGAAGACAAAGAAAGACAGATACACATGTACAAAAACCGACACACAGAGAGAGAGACAGACAGAGACAAAGACAGAGAAAGACAGAGAAATAGACAAATAGAGAGACAGAGAGACAGAAGGAAACAGAGAGATAGAGACAAAGGGAGACAAAGAAGATAGACACACACACAGACAGACTGAAGGAGAGACAAAGGCAGACACACACCCACAGACAGACTGAAAGAGAAAGAAAGACAGACACACACCCACAGACAGACTGAAAGAGAAAGACAAAGACAGAAACACACAGACAGACAGATTGAAAGAGAAAGACAAAGACAGACACACACACAGACAGACTGAGAGACAGAGAAAGACAGAAACAGAGAGAGAAATGGTGAGAGGTGCTCACCATAGCTGTCATTATGCTTTGTCCCCTGAACCCAGGACTTCTGAGTGAGCCTTGTTCCATCCTCATTTCAGCTTGGGAAAATGACTATCTCCATGCTGTGGTAGAAGAATCCAGGTGTCTAAGCCTCAGCCCCACGGGAAACTGAGTTGCTGAAGTTTTTACCCATGGAGACACTGCATTGGCTGATAAGTAGCCTGCCAGATCTTGTCCCCATCTCTTCAATCTCCAAACATAGATTGCTCTGCCTGACACTTGGTCAATCTGATTAATTTACTTCCAGACTCCCCAGCACAGTAATAAATAGGAGCTGGGAGTCTACATGCTCACCGGGCTGTTTCCATGGCCTCGGAGGGACAGTGGCCTCTCCCAGAGACAGTTGTGCTCTCCACATTTGTGTGGGGGTCCCTCTGTCAGGCACCAGATCAGAAGGCTGATCTCGTTCTGTGGCACTGACAACATCAAGAACTGGCAGGAAGAAAGTAACTGCAGAGGCAGGTATTGGTCCCAGCTTGGTCTTGACCACTGGGGGAACTTGGTCAAGCAATGTGTGTGCCCTCACTGAGACTTAGTTTTCTCATTTCTTTCCAGGAGGGAGGACTCGATGTTCAGAGGCCTCTACTAGCTCTGGCTCTGTAATGCTGGCCTTCACTTTGTGTTCTCTCCTTGGGTGGGTAGGTGTGGGGGCAAAGCTTTTAGAAGCTTTAATAGTTTGAAACACTTTATCCCCAGCTAGATTTCTTTAGGCAGTAAAATTTGGGATTTGGTCTTAGTCTCCCATTTCTTTTCAAGCTGAGTAATTGCTTTAGGTCGGCCATTTAACAAAATGGGGTCAAAGTCATCACTTCACCTCAAGCCTTCTAATCTCCCAGGGGAACACCAGGCTACCTCTTTTTATAAAAGACAGGGAAACGAAGCTTGGAAGTAGTAAGGGTGGGATCTATCCTGGAAAGATAATGGCAATATTTGTGTAAGCAGCTCAGAAGTGAGTTAACCTCCCAGAATGACTGCTCTGGTTCAACAGCCCTGGCTGTTCTCTGGACTTCTTTCTCCAATGGGAACTCACAGCTCTTCAACAATAGAAGGGAGAAACAACTTTAGTTCTTCACAAATTGCCTTTTAAAAAAGAAAGAAAGAATGTACATGAAGAGGTCTGGAGGAACTTCTTCATCTAGATTGGGAATCCAGCCAGGCTGCAGCCCCACTGCGTGGAGTTCAAGGCACGTGACCAGGGGATCAAGGGATTCAGCTGCTTGCATCTATGGTCTCATGATGGCTTGGAGGCTCAACTCCTTCATGGGTGAATGAGGATCCTTCCAACCCTATGACTGTTTCTCCTGTTCCCTTTCTCAAATATGTGGGCTGCCTTGTGTCTTTCACCTGTGAGCTATGATGCTATGGTTCCTTGCCCCTCTCTGAAGTGTTGTTCTCTATGTGTCTGCTCACGCACTCCCCTCTGTCCCTCTGTGAAGTGTTGCTTTCTATATCTATGTCCATGCCATCCTTCTGGGGAAGCAGTCTTGTTCATTGCTCCTGCTCACAAGGCTCTGTGGCCACTGAGCCATGGACATGGTTGAGAAAGCCAACAGGGACCCAATGTGAACTTGGTCATATTGTCTATGCAACTGAAATCCTAAAAGGAACAGGAGATAGGTTCAAAGGACAATTCTGAAGCCAGTGAGAGAGAGAGAGAGAGAGAGAGAGAGAGAGAGAGAGAGAGAGAGAGAGAGAGAGAGAGAGAGAGAGAGAGAGAGAGAGAGAGAGGCAGAGACAGAGAGACAGAGACAGAGACAGACAGAGAGACAGAGAGAGACAGAGATACAGACACAGAGAGACACAGAGACAGAGACAGGCAGAGAGGCCATGAGGCCAAGCTCTTCCATGAGGTGCAGGAGGTACAGTATTTTGAGGAAGGTGAAGGTAGTGGAAGGGCAAAGATGACACTGGGAGTCAGGCAGACTGCTGGTCTTCTTCCTTCCTTCCTTCCTTCCTTCCTTCCTTCCTTCCTTCCTTCCTTCCTTCTTCCCTTTATTCATTTTTTCTGTCTCTGTCTCTGTCCCCACTCCTCTCTTTCTTTCCCCTCTACCCACAACCATTTCAGGATGTTAAATCTGCAATGTTTGCTTCTGTGTTCTTATAAGCTGCATACTGCAGTGGATACAATTTTCATGTCCACAAAATGGTGTTGTGTTTACTGCTCAGTGTCTCTTGCTCCTTTTGTTCAGAGCTCACCCTCTGAGGATCAGCCTGGGCATAGATTGCACCTGTGGCTTCCGACTACTGTGAGGCTGTCCTGTAGCATACCCACCCCATGGTACCTGTGTCTCCTGGCTTGGGTACTTCACACCATAAGTGCAGTGGCATTGGGAACTTCCCAGGCCTGCCCTCCTAAAGCCCCTCTGGGAGTGCTCTCACTGGGTGTGACATATGCCTGTGAGTCACCTAAGAGTAGCCAAGTGGTCTTTGCAACCTTTCCTCAGGGTATATCCTTCAAGGCTGTTTCTTAGATCCCCACACACTGGCAGTCAATCGGCCTTGCTTTTTCAGTCTAAAAGCATAGAAGGATTCTGTATTATCTTAAAATTTGCATTTTCTTTTGGTTATAGAAAGGCTGAATCTCTCTTGGTCATAGTAAGAGTCTTTAGGACAGTGCCTTGTTCTGTATAGATGTGCATATGCATACCATTATACATATTCACTTGAGCCAGACTGCTCAAGTGTCTGAGGCAGTGCCAAACACAGGGCCTGGCATATGGCAAAATGTTCAGTTGGCATCTGCTGAATAAGCAACCCTTGAAGCCCAAGGAAAACCTGTGATCTGGGGTGCACACAAATTCTGAGCTTGTCTCTGAACATCCTGTATGGACTATAAGAGAAGGAACAAGTCCTGTTCATCTACCATCCCCCAACCAAATCTTATAGCAGCCACACATGACCCTCAGTTCCTGGACCACAGTTTGAAGTGTTTCTCCTAAGTTATTATCTGTCTCCTCTCTGGCCCTACTCATAACTCCTCCCTCCCTGTGGAGTCCTACCCATCCTTCCATTCCCATTCAAATGTCAGTCACTCTTCTAGCAACTTCAGCTTGTCTCTCGTTGGCCAAGAGAGTCAGGATCACTTCCCCATCTGTCCCCCAGACTATGAGCAGGATTATAGTCAGTCCTTTGACTCTGAAACATTTGTACCCACTATTAAACCAACCATGGATTGAAAATGGCATAATTGCTGTTGTGTATACAAGCAATAAAATCACTTTGAGAAAAAAAAAGGAAAGAAAAAAAAAGAAAATGTTGGAAACCAATTCGTCTGTATGGAGCATGAAACAAACATCCCTTGTCATTATTTTCTAAACAATAAACATTACAGCTATTTGCATAGGATTTACATCATCTTAGATATTGTATATAATATATATGTAGATGACTTAGGGCATATAGGATGTGTATAACTTATATGTAAATACTGTTCTTTGAGCACCGTGGTTTCTAATACCCCATGGGAGGATCATGGAACCACCCTCCTTCAGATGCCATATTTCATCTGGACTCTTATATCTGCCTATGTTATGTGAGTTTGGAGCTGCTGATCCCACGCCTTACTCTGTGTCTGTGGGCCCCTCCTCACAGCCTCAGGACCAAACCTTGCATTTGGTAATCACTTACAAAATTGTTTCGCTTTGTAACAAAAGTTCTGATGCTCAAATGGACAGTGTTTATTTGTTTTGATACAAGATTTCACTATGTAGTTGTGGCTGGCCTGGGTATCACTATGTAGACCAAGATGGCTTCAAAGATCTGCCTGACTCAGCTTCCTAATTCTGGGATCAAGGGTGTGGGCCACCATACCCAGGACGTTGATTGCATTCAGAAGAGTTCTACAAGCTGCAGGGCCAGCTGGCAAGAAGCATCTGTGAGGGCAAGACACAGGGCAGGAGAACCAGCATTGAAACCAGGCAGAGAGGCTTGCACACACTTACTTGGCATAGGCTTTCTCCATCAGGCAGGGCCAAAATTCCTGGTTGCCTCTTCGAGGATGCACAAAGAGGAAGCTGTCGTCCATGACAGGCAAGCGGTCATCGATCACTACCTCCACCCACTGGCCACACTGCCAGAACTGGAAGAAAGACAAGTATATGTGTGAGGTTCCTGAGCTCCTGTGCCTCACTCAGCATGCTCTTCCACTGGGATACCTTCCCCCCTCAGACACAGGAGCTCAGGAATATGCCTTCATATAACCAGAGCAGGAGGGCGTATCTCCACTTTTCTGACCTAAGCCAAAACGTTCTAAGACAACTTTTCATCTCCCAGCAACAAACTCCACCCAGAGCAAAATCCCAGCCCAAAGAGCATATGCATGTCATCTCCAATGGCAAAAAGAAAGAAAAATGTGGTACAAATCAAGAATAAAAAAGGGCAACTAGTTCAGGGAAATCCAGACAGGGAGGAAGGATGTGTGGGGTGTACTTTGCTTGCAAATTAACTGTAGCTTTATTTTAACATGTCCTTTGTGAGCTTCAGACACAGGAGACTCCAGACTTTTCTTGAACACACAGGGCAGTAGGGGAGCATCTGTTAAATAACAAGAGGAGTGGCAGATACAGGGCTGTGACAAGGCGGGACAGCTGACCCAGAGCTCAGGGATCCAGGAAGGAAGCATGACAGGCATATTGCAAACACACCTCAAATAATGAAGACAGAATGGGTGAAGGCCTGGAGGCAGAACTATGTGGCTGGCTCAGGAGGACTGAACAATGACAGTCTAACTCTGGCCCTCCTGTCCTCATGTTACACTGGCCTTGCTATTATAAGAGAGAAGTGAAAGTGCCTAGTGCTCTTAGAGCTAAGAGCATAAATGAGCCAGATGTTCCTCTCCAAAGCAGACTGCCTTCATCTTTAGTATTCAACTCTAAATGGTTCACCCAGGGACATCAGCAAATGAGGAACATTCATTACAAAGCCAGCCTTTTAAGAATCTTTGTTGGTTTTCATTGGGTTGGATGAAACATCAGGACTTGCAGTTTATGGCTGAATTGAATGAAGGTATGTCTCTCCCAGGTGAGCTTGCTAAAGTGGGGTGGATATGATGGATGTGATCACTCACCCACACTACCCTTTCCAAAGCTGGATGTCTCAGGATTGTTACACACACCAGAGGGCACGATATCAGAATTGGGATGGAGGCTGAGATGTCAGTGGAAACAAGGAAAAGATGTTTTCATGGTCATTAACAAGCCAGAGCAGTACAGCTGGCTCTGGCACACTGGATAAATGTTCCTCCTGAAGCAACCAGTAAGCTGTGTTGGCAGTAAAGTTCTGGAAATAGGGATGCTATTGAGTGCCATCAAGAAAAGTTAATTGCAGTTCCCCAAGGGTAGACAAGAAGGCCATTCATTCAACTTTCGGCTACTTGTGTATAGATAGAGTGGATAATGTCCAGTTGGTAGAATGGTGCCAGGAGTTTGGTTTTGCCTCTTATTATTTCATAACAGGGTTAGTAGGCAACACACTTACTTTACCTTAGGTCAGTTCCCATCTATCAAATAATGGTAAGAGGAAAGATTTATCTAGAAGGCTAAGACTGAGATCAGATGAGACTGAGAGGGACAGTGTGGTTCTGAGGGACTATGACTTAGGAACTTTTATGGTTGTTTTGTTTAGCACCCAGAATGGTGTTATGACAAACAAACAAGGGTGTCCTGGGACAAGGGGGGCAGTCTTGGCCAGTTTTGTCTTAGAATCTGATCATCTAATTCTTCTCTCACTAGTAGGACTGATCAAACATGCGTTTTTATGTGTGTGTGTGTGTGTGTGTGTGTATATATATATATATATATATATATATATATATATATATATTTAAAGTAAGTATTAATATATATACATGGATAATATTCAATGCAGACAAAAATGTAAGCTGACTGGTGGTCAGGAATGTAGCCATGGCCTGTATTTCCTGAGTAAAGAAAACAGACATATGGATAGTGCTTCAAAAAGCATGCAGGTGCCATTTCCAATGGCATGTGCCTAACAGGGAAATAAGAATTTTTTCTGGGCAAAGCATCCTAGGTGCATGGGCACTGTGTGTTCTCTAGAAGTGGAGTCCAAGTTCACAGTGATAGGAAAAGACCTGAAGGGGTCAGCACTGTAGCTGATACTTGGGAGTTTTTAAACTACATTTGTGTGTGTGTGTGTGTGTGTGTGTGTGTGTGTGTGTGTGTGTGTGTGTAGCACTGCGTGTATGTGGAGGTCAGAGGACATCTTGTTGGAGACAGCTTTTTCCTTTCTCCCTGTGGGTCTGAGGATTAAACACAGGCCATCAGTCTTAGGATAAGTATATAGGCAGAGTCATTGTACACACCAAAGGTCCTGAGGTAATTTTCTGACTTTCTTTGTTACATAGAAGGGCAGAGTGTGTCATGCTGACTCCCTGGTTATTCTAACCACTCAAGGTATGGCCCAGCAATGCTGGCAATCTTATGGTAAGCTTATGTTCAGTTCAGTTCTGGATGTCCTACATGCCCTTAGTATGGTTTTTGGGTCACAATCAGTGCAGCATCACTAGAGAGCCTGTCAGAAGACCTAGTATTGTCTAGTTGGATTTTGGGAAGTGGAGAACAGAATAAAAAGGAGTTACAGCAACGATGGAGTGAAAGATAGCAAAAGTAGAAGGCTGGGCTCTAGGCTGAATGTCCCATTCACATAGGAGACTCTGTGTGTATTATACATGTATGCATTTGTGCATGTGTGCATGTATGTGTGTCTATGTATGCCTATGTGTGTGCATACTGCTATGATTGAGCCATCTCTGTAGCCTAAGAATATTTCTTTTAGTTTAGAGTTTAAAATTTAATTATATGCATATGTGTGTGTGTGTGAGCTCATAGAGGTCAGAAGATGACATCAATTATCCAGGAGCTGGAGTTATGCATGATTGAAGCCATTCAAAGTAGATGCTAGGAACTGAACTCAATCCTCTGTAAGAACAGTATGTGTTTTCAACTGCTGAGTCATCTCCCCAGCCCTCAAGAATAATTTTAGAATTATACACATTGGAATGTTTCCTAGAGAAATTCCTGAACTCCAGGGAGAGACAGTCCACTAGAGACTTAAGATTTGACAGCACGTTACATGCAAAGTTGACCGACATTGGACTTTTCTACAAGAATGGCAATTATAAGTCAATGGGACAATGGGGATTTTGAGGAAGAGCAATGTGACAGAACAATCCAGATCAAAAATGACTGAACAATCCAGATCAAAATAAGATGCTCTTCACTGAGACCAGATATGTTCTCATGTAACTTGAGAAGGTGATGCAAGGGACTACTTCTCTTTGGTGAAGTTAAGTAAACAAAATCTCAAAGTGAAAAACAACAACAACAACAACAACAACAAATGAGGGCAGAAGAGTTTTCCAAGCAATAAGCATTGAATGTTTCTTACAAAATACACCTGTATCAGTGAAAGTGAGATGGATACAGCATAAAGAAAGGCCTAAGAGGCTTTCTGTGTTCCCGCATATGTGTGGAGGTCAGTGGACTCTGCTGCAGTAAATTTTCTCCTTCTACCCTGTGGGTCCTGGGTCTTGACACAGATCATCAGGCTTGCTTGACTCTTACCTGCTGAAACATCTTACTGGTCCACACATAACAAGATATTAAATAAACTTCTAGAGAATCCCAGGAGTAGCTTTAATTGTATTGAGAGACAGTCTTTCTCATAAAGCATAAATATTAATAATAAAAATAATAAGTAACTCCAGTTATCTGTGGGTACGAGAACAAATGTTTAGATTGTTGTTAAGAGTGTGCTGATTTAGTAAAGTCGTGGTTGCATATTCTTCTCCAAGACAAATGACTTCCCTAGCACTGACTAGGTTTCCAATACCAAGTATGGTTTCCCTCTTGTTGAAAAGGTTTAAGTCCAATTAGAGAGTTGTTGGTTATCTCCAAGTTACGTATGCCACTTCTGCACCCTTAGGGTTACTGTGCCATGCTGGTGACTGTCATGGCTCACAGGCATCAGAGTTGGGTAGGACTGTTGGTTGTCCCCATCTTTTAGAAGTTTGCTTGGTGCTTTCTGGTACTCTGAAAGCTAGTTTTCATACAAGCAAGTAACACACACACACACACACACACACACACACACTGAAAAAAGTGGCCATGAGTTTGACAGAGAGTAAGGAGGGATATATGGGAGAGTGGAAGGAGGAAAGGAAAGGGAGAAATTATGTAATTATACTATCTCAAAAATAAAGTTAAAACAGAAATAACTCCAAGAGAAACAAGTTATGCAAACCAATTAATAGCTGTAAAAGAGTTAAAGAAGTCATATTTTAAAAAGATTTGTCTGTTGTCTGGTATGCTTCCCTTTTGGTCTACTTTGCTGAATGTTTGGTTAGCAAACACTACTCAAACTATTTCAAATAACTAAGGATGTCATAGCATCACAAAGATAGTGTAACTCAAACACGATTTAAAAAGAACATAACAGAATAACCTCAGACATGGCACAGGCACACACATTCTAAGGAGAAACTCTTAGCAAACTGGAGCTGATAGCATCAGGAAATGGCCTTACTAAAATCCATAGGAGGTACGAGTTTGACTCTCATCACTGTGATTCAGGGGATGTGACAAATCAAAAGAGAAAAATAATGACTATGGTCATAAAAAGAGGAGAAACAACTGCACCTGCTTGAAGATGACATCATTATGTAAGTAAAATAATCCAGATTCAATCACAGAAACAAGAGAGAGAATTCAGGGAGGTGTCCAGAGGGTTTACTATGGAAGAGGTGGTCGTTTCTCTCTTTTTTTTTCAGCAATATCTACTTGGATAGTAGGGAAAGTAAAGCCACAAGAACTTCACATTGGCTACACAGTTATAAAATATTTGAGAATAAATTTAGCAAGAAGGATGCAGCACCAATACGAAAACGTAACTGTAACATTTTATGGGCAGGCATAAAATCAGTCCTGAATAAATAGAAAGATAGACTTTGTTCCTGGAAAGGAATAATTAAAACAATAAAAATGTAATTTTTCCAAATTAATACATAAATTACATGCTGTTCTATTCTACATCACAGTGGCTTTTCTGTTTAATTAGACAAAATTGTTTTAAAATTCCCATGGAAGAGAAATGTGCAAAGATTACCAAGGTATTTGAGCAAAGAGGAATGAATAAGAAGCAGAACTTATCCTGCCAGATGCTGTGATTTCCAAGCCTGTCATGAATACCATAGGGTGGCACAGGAACAAAAGGCAAGAACTCAGTGCTCATCACCTTTTGATCAGTGATTCTTTCACTAATTGTTATGTACCCCACAGAGCATGTCCAAGGGACTCCTCTACATCTTGTTTTTTCTACCAGTTTGATTTCCATGCAAACATCTCAGCTCTCCTCTATGTGTGACTGGGCCATAAAAACAAAACAAAACAAAACAAAACAAAACAACAACAACATGTATTTTGGAGGAAGAGGAAGAATACTGACGTATAGGTGTCACCTTCATCTCAGGCTCCCAGGCCATTAGAATATTCATGACCCATAAGTTTCTCATCATAGGAGAATACACTTGTGACACACATACCCGGAACTGGAAAATCCCAGCATACTGGTGCGAATAGCTTTGGTCCATCAGGATCTTCTGCAGACACTGTGGGTTCTGGGTCAGGGAGCCCAGTGCTGCCAGGAACCAGCAGTCTCCTGGGAGGGATAAAGCCATAAAAGGCAACTCATTGTACCTGGAAATCCCACCCCCTAAATTTTATGCATCCTGTATATCAAATCTCTCTATGAGTACAGAGTGAATATCAATCTGAATTCTTTGAGACCAGAACATTTTAAAATTATTTTAAATTTTGTATTATTTTCACATACATAATACATTATATGGGAATGAAACCCAAGTCTAAATACGAATTCCATTATGTTCTCTATACGTCTCCCTCATATACTTAGATTTATTTTTCTTAAGCCTTATTTTTCAGACATGTGTTTTCACTGTGACCTCCCATGTGAGATCTGGTATATAATTTTCTTCTTGTGATACTATGTAGTGCTGAAAACATTTCAGAGTTTGGAACAGTTAAAATTTGGGGTTTTTGAGCTAAGGATGGTCAACCTATACTGAATTTTTGCCCAATATAAGCCAGAGGGAGGAAAACTGAAGAATAAGATTTACTGAGCCAGTTCCAAGCAAGATGGAAAAGAGGTGCTAATGCTGGTACTGGGTACCAGGATGTAGGTACTGGGTACCAGGATGTTGTTCTGGGGGCAGGGACATTTGGTACTGGGGCAGGGGAGGGCATGGTCTGATGAGGAATGCCAGGGAAGCCCCAGATAGACTTTGGCAATTAAAGGGTTCAACTTGCTCTCTGGTTCTTTTTCCTAGAATTGCCCAGAGCTGGCATCATTGCAACTTTTTTTAATCACGGAACAGAGTCAGCCATGATACTTTATACAACTGCAGGAAACACACTAGTGTTTTCCTTAGCTAATGTTTGCCCTGCCCATTTCTATACAGCGGGCTCTCTAATCCATGCAGGAGTTTACTTCATTTCCCCTGGAGGGATTAGTAGCCTTGACCTCCACAGGTATCAGTGTGAGCCCTTCTAAACACTTGATTTTTCCCCTCTCAGTCGCCCTCCTTCAGTGTCAACACCATCAATTTTCTGAATGCTTTTTAATGCCAGCTGCTGTGCCCAGAGCCAAAATCACAAAGATACCCTTAGACCCCTTTCTCCAGTTAGGAGAAAGCCTAATGGGCAAATTGCAGGCTGGTAGCAGTCTACAGGGTGGGTATAGATAGTAACTAGATACAGGATATGTATCTAGGAACTTAGCTTAAGACAATGATTTCCCATGTGAAGACCAAGGCAAAAGATTGGGATGGGAACTATAGAGTCTTACCTGCTTTTCCTTGTTGGATGTCAAATCTGCTTGCACCTTCCAGGATGAAGTGAGGGGGGCCGAAGGACAAATCCTTACAAAAGAAAAGGAAAGGTTGTGAGCTTCGTTGGTTGTTCATCCCTATTTGCATTAGTATGGTATCAACAATATCATTCACCTTGCCCTTGAGGGATAGAGGTTAATTCTTAAATAGGTGTTTAAAATATGAATTAGGAAACTTTCCTTTGTTCTTCAGGTTTTATTGTTCTCAGGCAAGCAGGTGTCAAAGGGGTGGGTACGCAGCTACAAGACAAGCAATAAATGCACAAAGAAACCGCACAAGGAAATGTCGTAAATAAGTTCTGAAGATCTTTCTATCAAGCACTCAGCCTGTCTGCTCCCAACAAGCCTGTGTTTTATTAGAAGGTTATAAACAAATAAAAGTGAATGGTATCCATTTATCAGATGAGACTTTGAAAAATATCAAGACTGCAGTTTTTCCAAGGAAAGCTTTTCTGTGGAAACAACATGCCTCAGAGACCAGGTTGGCCATTCCCAACTCTAGACTCCACTCATGTGCTACAGAGGATGCATGCTTTGAATTTCTCAGGTCTTTGCCCACTCTGTCCCCACCTATACACAGACTGAGTTTGGAAGACCTCTATCCTTCCCTGACAACTAGTCCATGTAAGAATTGAGCAAAACTGGGACACCTCATAAAATACTGAGAAGCCAGGAATGTCCATTAAGCCTAAAGACAGAGAGCTTCAGAAGGGTTTACTGAGCAAACATCCATCCCCAGGAGATGCCTTAATTGCGGGTGTGTGTGTGTGTGTGTGTGTGTGTGTGTGTGTAAATGTCAGGTTCCAGGAAACGTCCCCGGTAGGGGTGGATCTCCCCCGACCCCTCCTAAGTGCAACCAGTATCTCCTCCTCACCTGGGGCACAGAAGTCAATGGACTCAAAAGACATAGGCTCTACCAATGAGAGACAACCAACTCATGCTCTAAACCTATGTGCTGAAAAAGTATAACAGGTGTGTGCTTTTGTTCCTCGGGGTCACCTTTGCCCTGAATGCAGGACAACCCCAGTATACTGGATTATTAAATTCTCATGCTAATTGCAGCGACCTCTGTCTCTGTGTCTTTGTGAGTGGGATGACATCCTGGACATAAGACTCGGCTCTCTGAATTTTACATCCACATACCATGTGCTGGCCACTGAAGAGCAATACTGGAGTGTCAATGTGTGACAACATTGATGAGTTTGGAAGACTCTCAGCAGATATGAGTATTATAAGAGTTCCTAAGTGTGAGCTTCAGGCATGTTTAGGACACACTGGAATAAAGCTACAGCTCCTCCTCCAGGGCCTGTCATCCTTCTGCATTTGTTTCCTTCAAGGAACCCAGGGGTTTTTCTCTGTGACTTCTCTGTGTGGCTCTTCATCTATTGTATATACTTGCATGATTTGGTAATTGTTCTGCTATTGTTCCCTTTCACATTGACTTTGGAAGTCTGCAGAGAGCAGGGTCTTAGCAGCCATGGAAGGACAGAGACCTACGCCATGTGCAACCCTTCAGTCCTTCATACACTTCCGCAGGTTCCCAGTAACAACATGGACCAAGGATATGTGAAGTTGCACCTGCCTGCATCATTTTCTCAAGCAAGGGCGTCTTCATAGCAGCCTTCACTTGCTTTGCCAACTGACCCCATCAGATGCCAGGAGAGGCTCAGTTTGGTTGTCCTATTGGGCCCTCCATTATAAGCATGGGCAGGGTATACTTGGAAAGTTCTCCAATTCACACAAGCAGGAAAAACTGCCCTGAGGGACCATGGTCCTGTACACTGGCTGCAGAGTTCCTTTTAAAACAATGTGGGGGCACTTCAATGACCAGGGCTTGTCACATCTACTAGAAAAAGGAACTACAAGTCTCAGAGGAGGTCTACTATCTGAATGAAAACATTCAATTCCGAGGCTCCACTCACAGGAGGAGAAAAAGCAGGTGGAAGCCTGGGAACATAGCTCAGCAGTAAAGGACTTGCCTTTCAGACAAACATGATGATCTGAGTTTGGTTCCCAGGCTGCATGTTAAAGGCCTACTCGACAGGAAAGCATGCCTGGTACCTAAGCCTAGCCAGTTGCTGGGGGCTAGTGAAGTCATGGATCTTGGAGGAGAACCTACAACCACCACTTTACTAAACCAGCACAATACCTAACTAAACATTTGTCCTTATATTCACAGATAAGTATAGTGCTCACCCCTCATCAAAGAAACTTTTCTTTGCAATGAATGGAGATCACTGAAGAAAACTGCAACTCATCAAAATGCAGAAAACAAGGGATCACATGGTGCCCAATTTTAAGGGATATATCTACAATGCAAACCTAATACCTAAGGCTTGGGGATGACTGGGGCAAGAGGGGGATGGAAAGATGATAAGAGTCAGAACAGGAAGTTTCTGTAACACCATATCTCCTAGAATACCAGAGAGGTTATACCTATGAATTTTCTTCGGTATGGCTGCCTAAACATGAACCAAACAAAAATGGTACCAGTAGGCATGCTAACATGGAAGGAGGAAGGGACACGAGATCCAAAACACTACAGGCAGGCAAGAAATGCTGAGAGTGGAAGAAATAGTCTCCTACAGGGAAGAGCCCCTCAACTGCTTATCCAACACTGAATGGTAAGACCCAAATCATATATGTATAAGTAATATTATAGGGTGGATTAGGTTGCATTTATATTTTAAGAATGTATGTGTATGTGTGTAACAATTAAAGAAAAAAGCCTTGAATTTGAGGGAAAGCAAAGAGAGGTACATGGGAGGGGATACATGGAGCAAAGAGAAAGAAGAAATGATGATTGTATTATACTTTCAAACATTAAAAATACTCTAAAAATAAATAAAAGTAGGTGAAATATATATATGGTGGAGCCTTCTCATATTCCCAGCACCAGGGAGGCAGACAGAGGCAGATCCCTGCAGCTTGCTCACCAACTAGCCTAGACTACTTTATAAAGTTCAGCTGAAAGTACAAGACCTTAATAAAAGTCAAGGTCGATGGTAGGTAAGGATGGATGACATCTGAAGTTGCCCTTTGGCTTCCACGTGCACATGCCGTGTATATATATATATATATATATATATATATATATATATATGTTACACGGGTGTTCACACGGGTGTGCACATATAACTGGAGAAGGTAGAGGCCATGTAGGTTTGAGGCAGGAACATGGCCCATCCTGTAGTTATCTTTATCCACTGCTCCGCTCTTCTGCTGCTACTCCATTGTCTTTGGTCCCATGACTTGTACAACAGAGTGCTTTGCCTGGAAGGTTTCTGCAGACAGACTGCATATGGAATCTTGCCCTGACATTTCTCCTCAGGTGACCTGGAGACCTTGAACACTCCCTTCTTTGCTGTAACTCAGTTGCCAGCATGGTGACAAATGTGGGGACAGTTGAGAGAATTGGACTCTGAAGCAGGGTGATGACCACCATTTATAACACACCCACCCACTGAGCACTAGCTGCGGTACCCCTATGCTAGTCTCTGCGGGCTCCCCGCAGACTCACAAAGCAGGACGAGTCCTTCCACTCTGCAAATGAGGAAGGATGTGGAACACTTAACACAGCATCTGACAGGGTGTGTTGTTCAATAATTATTGATTTCTTTCTCCTGTGTGATAGCTGCGAAATTAAAATGGCTATGCTCATAGACAAACCCATGGCCTCGAATGCATTCATTATTAAACAAGACAGAATCAAACATAAATTAAGCAGTCAATTCATAGATAATAGAAAGAAAGGGACAGAAATGGGAGGAAGGAAGTGATAAGGAAGGCAACCTGTAAGTTATAAAACCAGCCAGAAACACAGTCAGAATAACGAGGTAAATAAACTGTTCGTAAGTTATAAAACCAGCCAGAAACACAGTAAGAATAACGAGGTACAGAAACTGTTCTGCTCACGATAGTGACTTTACGTAGAACTGACCTTTATAAATATGTGAAAGGAACTCGAATAAAATTAGAAATAAAAATGGGCTTTGGAAATATAAAGGCACAGCAGGAAATTTTATGTTGATCAATTAAAAATACTAATAACTTTCTGAAAAAATTAATGACAGAATGGCTTAAATTAGTAAATTATATCCCCAGATCAATAACCTTGGTCAATATTTTTAAGATTTCAAAAGCTATCATTCTAGTATACCCATCTATGTAATTTTCCTGCTGAAGTCTCCCACACTTTCAGGGGATAAACATGTCCTTTGTAATCTACAGTTTCAGTGTTAAAAACAACTGGACTGCCAATTAAGAAGCCAGTGAAGCTCTGGGCTAAACCAAGTTGCCCTGAGCAGCTTGCTATCCCAGGGGGACCTCCATTCTCCTGTTACCTCTCCTCCACCTCCATCAGACTCCTGAACCATACAGGTAAGCTTCCCACCCCACCACCCATCTTCCCTCCTCTCTGAGCCCTCTGGAACAAGCCAAGCTGCCCTAGGCAGCCTGCCATCCCAGGGAGACCTTCATTCTCCTCCCACCTCTCAGTCTTCCTTCATCGGACCTGAAGCTCCTGAACCATACCAAACTGCAGGTCCTGAGCCACAGGACCATTGAGGTTCTATGTCCCTCCCAATATGGACCATAACAAGAACATCCAGGAACGAAAGCTATCTAGGTGGCTAAAGGCCCTCGAAGGAACATAATCAACAGAGCTAGTGCAACATGAGACCCCCAAAGCACAGCTACCCCACTACAGCAAGTCCTGGATATCCTAACACAACCAAAACACAAGCAAAGGGCCTTAAATCAAGTCTTATACAGATTATAGAGGCCTTTAAAGAGAAAATGAATAAAATAAACCAAGTTGCCCTGAGCAGCTTGCTATCCCAGGGGGACCTCCATTCTCCTGATACCTCTCCTCCACCTCCATCAGACTCCTGAACCATACAGGTAAGCTTCCCACCCCACCACCCATCTTAAAGAAACATAGGAAAAACACAATCAGATAGAGGTCTTTAAAGAGGAAACAAGTAAATCCCATAAAGAATACAGGAAAATACAATTAAACAGGTGAAGGACGTAAATAAAACTGTACAAGACCTGAAATTGGAAGTTGCAGCAACAATGAGAACACAAACTGAGGAATTCCTGAAGATAGAAAACCTAGGGAGGAGATCAGGAAAAAGAGATGCAAGCAACACCATCACCAACAGAACACAGGAGGTGGAAGAGAGAACCTCGGGTAGAGAAGATACAATAGAAGAAATTCATATGTCAGTCAAAGAAAATGCTAAATCTAAAAAAATTCCTGGCACAAAACATCCTAGAAATCTGGGATACCTTGAAAAGACCTAACCTAAGACTAATAGGAATAGAAGAGTGTGAAGAGTCCCAACTCCAAGGCTCAGAAAATATTCTTAAAAAGTCATAGAAAAAAACTTTTCCAGCATAAGAAAGAGATAAACACACAAGAAGCTTATAGAAACTCAACTAGATTGGACCAGAAAAAATCCTTCTGGCATATAATAATCAAAACACAAAATCTATAGAAAAACAAAAGAATAATAAGAGACAAAGGCCAGGTAATATACAAAGGCATACTTACCAGAATGACACCCAATGTTTCAACAGAGACGCTAAAAGTCATCTATCCACAAACCCAGCCCTACAGAAAAATACTAGAAGAAAAACTCCAACTAAAGAAGAATAACTATACCCAAGAAAACACAGGAAATAAGTAATTCCATACCATCAGAAACAAGGAAATCATACACACACACACACACACACACACACTCACACTAATACTACCAGCATCAAAATAACAGGAAATAACACTCACTTGTCATTAATGTTTCTCAACATCAATAGACTCAATTCCCCAATAAAAAGACACAGGCTAAGAGAATGGATGTGAAAATAGGATCCATCATTCTGCTGCATACAAGAAAATCAGCTCAGCAACAAATATGGATATTACCTCAGAGTAAAGGACTGGAACAAAATTTCCAAGCAAATGGACCCAGGAAGCAAGATGGAGTAGCCATCCTAATATCTAATAAAAAAGTGGACTTTCAACAAAAATTAATCAAAAGAGACAGAGAAGGACACTTTATACTCATCAAAGGAAAAATTTACCAAGATGATAACTTAATTCTGACCATCTATGCCCCAAACATAATCACTCATATTTGTAAAAGAAACACTGCTAAAGCTTGTTAAGTTGCACATCAAACCCCACTATAGTGTGAGACTTCAAAGCCCCACTCTCACCAATTGACAGGACATTCAGACAAAAACTAAGCAGAGAAACAATAAAACTAATACACATTATGAATTAAATGGGCCTAACAGAGAAGTATAAAATATTTCACCCAAACACAAAAGAATATACCTTCTTCTCAGCACCTCATGGATCTTTCTTCAAAATTTGACCATATAGTCGGTCACAAAGCAAACTTCAATAGATACAAGAAAACTGAAATAGCACCTTGTATTTCATCAGATTACCATGGATTAAAGCTGGACTTTAATAACAACAGAAGCACTGAAAAGTCTACACACTCTTAGAACTTAAACAATCTACTTAATGATCTCTGTGTCAGAGAATAAAGAAAGAAAGAAATTAAAGAATTTCTAGAATTCAATGAAAATGAAGGCATAACATACCCAAATTTGTGGGACACAATGAAAGTAGTCTTAAGAGGAAAGTTTATAGCTTTAAGGGCATCCATAAAGAAATTAGAAAGTTCTCACATCAGTAATTTAAAAGTACACCTGAAAGCTCCAGAAAAAAAAAAAAAGAAGCACAAAGAGAAGTAGAAGGCAGGAAACAATCAAAATCTCGACTGAAATCAATCAGTTAGAAACAAAGAAAACAATACAAAGAATCAACAAAGCCAGGAGCTGGTTCTCTGAGAAAAATTAACAAGTTAGACCAACCCTTAGTCAAACTAACCAAGAGACAGAGAGAGAGTACCCAAATAAACAAAATCAGTAATGAAAAGGGAGACAAAACAACAGACACTGAGGAAGTTCAAACAATCATTAGGTCTTACTTCAACAATCTGTAGTCCACAAAATTGGAAAATCTTAATGAAATGTGTGGAGAAGTGGACCCCAGAGACCCTGAAGGGATGGTAGGAACTTTGCTTGCTCCCAGGCACCAGGCCCCTGTCACTAGCCACAGCCCAATAGATTTGTTGTCATCAGTCATGTAAATGCAACACCTCAAGCCCCCCACATGTAGATGAGGCATCCCTAAATCTTAGACCAAGACTATAGGAAAAGGACGTGACCTGTGGTCACCTAGGTTCAAGACAGATCTCTATTCTAATGATGTATCTAGAGGCCTGGAGGGCTTAGCAACTAAGCTTTCCTTCCCAGGCATTCTTCCTTGCAAAAGGTATTTAATCTCAGGCCCACCCTAAGAAGTGGGGTATGGTTCTATACATCCATTTTTCACCATGACAATAAATGATTTGGAACCAGAGACTGTCTTTTCATCCGGACCTGCTGTGGGGAGCCATGGAGAAAGCCTTTGCCTATAGAGCCACTGTCTAATCTCCTGTAGAAGGCCTCTCTACACTCCTAGCCACAATCACCATCAAGCCTGCCACCTTCAAGCTAAGGACAATCACCAAGGGACCAGCCAGAGCCCTCCCTTTCCCTGCCAACACCCCTCACCCTGGCCCGCGCAAGATCCAGTCCGCAGTTCCAGGTTTCATTCTCAGCTCCTCTGAGACTTTCAGCGATGCCTGCGTGTCTGAGAGCCAGGGAACTCCATAGACCCTGCCTCTTCACAGGCCCGTGGATCCCCCGCTCCCAATCAGATCTGGCTGTCCCGTGCCTCAGACTATGCTTTTCCACCCCAGAGTGGTACCTCAGCACTTCCCTACAGTCCAGCACCTGCCCAGCATGGTGTGGGGTAAGGGCAGTCAAACTCCTGCCTCCCCAAGACGCTGTGTCCTGTGGCAGAGCAGACGTGGGATCCACAACCCTACAGAAATGGAAGATTTTCTAGACAGATTCCAATTACTGTAGTTTAATCAAGATCAGGTAAAATATCTAAACAGCCCCATAACCTCTATAGAAATAGAAGCAGTCACTAAAAGTCTCCCAATTAAAAAAAAAAAAAAAAAAAAAAAAAAAAAAAAAAAAAAAAAAAAAAAAGCCCAGAGCCAGATGGCAGAATTCTACCAGACTTTTAAAGAAGAGCTAATTCCAATACTCCTCAAACTATTCCACACAATAGAAACAGAAGGAACACTGCCAAACTCATTTTATTAGGCACAGACAGCCCTGATATTCAAACCACATAAAAACTCAACAACAACAAAAAGAGAACTTCAGGCTGATTTCTCTTATGAACATTGATGCAAAAATACTCCATTAAGCACTTGCAAACTGAATCCAGGAACACATCGAAGATGGTATCCATCAAGATCAAGTAGGCATCATCCCAGGGATGCAGGGATGGTTCAATATATAAAAAATCTATCAACATAATTCACCATATAAACAAACAAAGAAAAACAATCACATGATTATCTCATTAGATGTTGAAAAAGCCTTTGATAAAATCCAACACCCCTTCATGTTAAAGGTATTAGAGAAATCAATGATACAGAGCACATATTTAAACATAATAAACTCAATACATAGTAAGCCAATAATCAACATCAAACTAAATGGAGAGAAACTTAAAGCATTTCCACTAAAATCAGGGAAGGAAAAGGTCAAAGTATTGCTACTGGTGGAGTGTATGGTAGTATACATGTGACCCCAAAAATTTTACAAGAGAACTCCTACAACTAATAAACACTTTCAGTAAAGTGGAAGGATAAAAAATTAACTTAAAGAAATCAGTATCCCTCCTTTATACAAAGGATAAATGAGCCGAGAAAGAAATTAGAGAAACAAACCCTTTACAATAGCCACGACAGAAACTGGAAACAACATAGATATCGCTCAACTGAAGAATGGATAAAGAAAATGTGGCACATCTACACAATGGAATACTATTCAGCTATTAAAAACTAAGACAACATGAATTTTGCAGGCAAATGGGTAGAACTTGAGAGTATCATATGGAGTGAAATAATCCAGTCCCCAAAGGACATACATGGTATGTACTCACTTATAGGTAGATATTAGGTATAAAATACAGGTAACATGCTACACTCCACACACTCAAAGAAGCTAAGCAAGAAGGAAGGCCTAAGCAAGGAAGCTTGAATCTCACTTAGAAGGGGGAATAAAATAACCATAATAGGCAGATGAATGGAGGGAGCTGGGAGGGTAGAGGGTGGGAGGGAAATGGGAGATTCAGGATCAGGTGTGAGGAAGGAAAGGAGAGATTGGCTAGATGGCCATGAAAATGGATGGAAATATGTACCCTTCAGGAGGGAGGTGGTGGGGGGCATCTCCAGGCTGAGGCATGGTCTGGAGAAAGAATCTGGAGCCCAAGAATCAATGGGGGTGTCCTTAGCTGTGATTTATTACAGTGGATATGGAACCTGAAGAGGCCACCTCCTCTATCCAGGCAGGAATCCCAGTGATGTGATAGAGACATCAATCCCCCCCACAAAACTTTCAACCCAAAATTTATCCTGCCTATAAGTAATTCAGGCACAGGGGATGGAGCAGAGACTGAGGGAATGGCCAACCAATAACCAGCTCCACTTGAAACCAATCCCATGGGTTAGCACCAATCCCTAACACTATTAATGATGCTCTGTTATGCTTGCAGACAGGAGCATGTTGTTCTCTGAGAGGCTCCACCCAACAGCTGCTTCAAAAGGATACAGACACCCATAGTCAAACAGTGGACGGAGTCTGGGGACTCTTACTGAAGAATGGGAGGAAGGATTGTAGGCCTCAAGGGGATGGGAACTCCACAGGAGACCAACATACTCAACTAACCTGGACCCTTGGGGCTCTCAGAGTCTGAACTATCAACCAAAGAACATATACAGACTGAACCTAGGCACCCCCACTCATATGTAGCAGATGTGCAGCTTGACCTTCATGTGAGTCCTGAACGACTGGATGGGGGCTGTCCCAGCTGTTGCCTGTATGTGGGATATGTACTTCTAGCTGGGCTTCCTTGTCAAAGAATAGAAAAGAAAAGAAAGGAAAGAATATACAAAAGTAGCTAGTTAGGGACAGAATAGAACTGAAATTAATAGCCAACATCAAGTTTCCTAGAAAACAGTGGGACTGATTATATCAAAGGTGGCCACAGTATCTACAACTCCTGTCTCCTAAGGGGCTGCCTCATGCCTCATGCTGAGCCTGAGAACCTTAATCCTCAATCAGAAAGGGAAGGTAAGAAGGGACACTTTGATGATCCTCAGAGGCATCTCAGGTTGTTCGTCTGGATTCCCAGATTAAAGCTCATACAGAACATGTGTGACTGTGGCTGAGAAAGAGCAAGCTATGGCCTGGGAAAGCCCCAGATTAGCAAGTGGCCCTGGCAAGCCAGGGTAGTGGAGGAAGTGCTTGTGATAAGATCCTAGAACAGACCTGTGCTGAACAACTACATGATGGTGACTCAGAATCGGCTGGCAGCTTTGGAGACCTGAGGCTACGAGGCTCTGCCTTCCACACCTGTGAATCAGTAGGTCAGCCAGAGGTAGCATTTAAGATCAAAAGTAATCCTGTGGTAACTCGAGAGACATCAGGGCAAGGAATCAGGTTCAGAGGAGTTTAGTGGTATGTTTCAGGTCGGTTTGCCACGTGAGTCTCTCTTCTCCTCCCAACATCTTAGTAGCTAAAGTCTTTTCCAATTTGAAGTATTTGATTCTGTGAGATAGACAGAATCTTTGAGGCTCAGAAATGTTAGGTATGCCAAAGGTTGTAGTAGTTAATGTGATATGACAATTTAACTGGATCACAGGGAGTCATTTATCTGGTAAATATTCTTTCTGGGTGTGTCTGTCAAAGAAGGGGTGGATGAGATTCATATTTGAATTGGTGGACTCAGTAAATCAGTCTATCCTCCCAGTGTGAGTGGGAACATCCGAAATGATCAATCCATCAAGTGCCTGACTATAACAAAGGGGAGAAAGAATTTGTTCCCAGCTTGAGATGACAAAATGATTTTCTCCTGGTCCCAGACAGGGAATCACACCTATGGGTTTCCTGGCTCTCAGGCCCCTGACTCAAGACTTTCCTATGTCTCTAGGTGGCAGACTGCATACCATGGTATTACTTAGCATCCATAACTTTGTAATCAATACTTTGTAACAAATTTCTCCTCATAAATCCATCAATAAGTTATATATAGGTATATTAATATATGAGCATATATTGTCAATATGGATATTAATAAATCATTAAGACTATATAATTATATATCAATGTTATATAGATATGCACACATACATAAGTATATATTATAAATTTTGTCATGTATTTGGAAAATCTGAATAATAAATAAGGCACCAATAATCATCAAACTAAGTAACTATTAAATTAAGTAATCAACCTAATGACTTAGGTCTAGGTTGTTTGTCCCTTTCTCCAAGTCAGATTTGGGTTACTCTCTGTTATATTAGGAATGTGAGAAACCATTGTAATGCAAATCTTGGCAAACAACCTACCAGAAGTGGCACCACGGAAGTAACTGTTCTCTGCCATCTTTAGCGGTACCACACCTGTGGACGAGCATTTGCCTCACAGTATTTTCTTTGAAGACTTCTCATGAATTTCCCATACAAAGTACTGGTCTTGTGTGAGAGAACATAGGTAAATAGTTACCTTTGCACAGCTGTGACTAAAATACCTGGGAACACTTAGAAGAGGAAGGGTTTATTTTGGAACACAGTCTAGGAAGTTGGTTTATTGATACCCTTAGTAGTAACATTATGGTGTAGTGACATGGTTGTTGGAGGAAGTGGACAGGAAGCAGAGAATAGCCAAGGCACTGGAGACCAGGTATAAATTTCAAAGACATGTCCCTCAATGGCCTACTTCATCCTATTAAGCCCTACCTCCTAACATTTCCGGAATCATCCAAAATACTGCCATCAACTAGAGATGAAGCATTCAACACACAAGCCTGTGGGAACATTTGATGTTCAGTCTGCAACACTTCGACTCATCATCTTGTCACGCAGCCCTTCCAGATGGTGACTAGGCCTTTCTTTAGACAGGTGGCAATATAATTCCTTTCCTTTTTTTTTTCTGAGAGAATTCTGATTTGTTGGCATCATAGTTTTTTTTTCTTCCTTTTGGCTCAATGGCAATTTGCTGTTGGCATAATTACGCTGGTACCTTCTGCCACCTGTTACATGATAGAACATCTTCACAATTTACCCCACATTCAGATATGCATCTTCTTTTTTTCTTTTCTTTTCTTCCTTGTTTTTTGCCTCTTCCTTTTCTGAACAATACACTTTGGTGAGTCACTTCTAATGAGTGAATGTGCCTCCCACAAACAACTCTGACTGAGAGAAAATGTTGTTTCCTAGGCAGGCAAATGCATTGCGCTGGGTGACCAAAACTGGGTCCACAATGAAACTGTGAGCTGACCTCCATGTACCTATTAGGGAACATGCTTTAGACATGCAGCTCGTTCTTTGGTGGCAAAGTGGGTTATTTTTTCCCTGGATGGGGTTGAAGGTGGCATCCCAATCCCTTGGTCTATCAACACTGGTGACAATGTGAAGATCACCCCTTGGTCTATCAACATTGGTGACAATGTGAAGATTGCCCATCTTCAGTTTTGTGCTGTGCACTATGGTGGCTATAGTTGTACGTGTTCATGTAGACCAGTGATTCTCAACCTATGGGTCACAACCCCTTTGAGGGTTGTATATCAGATACATTGCATATCAGATATATTGCATTATAATTCATAACAATAGTAAACTACATTTAGGAAGTAGCAATGAAATAATTTTATGGTTGGGGGTTACTACAACATTATTACAGGGTCACAGCATTAGGAAGGTTGAGAACCACTGATTTAGACTTCATAACATTAAAATGTCTATCTCCTCATCACAGTGACCACATTTCAAGTTCTCAGTAGACACGTTTGACTACAGCCCAGGGCAGTGAATGGAGCAGAATGAGCACCTCCATCATTGCAGAAAGGGTTACAGGACACCGATGATCTATTTTGTGAGAATAACATCATCCACTGTACAGAGCTGTGAGGGTAATGACAAGTGGCAAATTTCATGTAAGCTCTTAGTATAATATCTCAACTGTGTACATACTCAATAAGTGGATTTATTACTATTATCCACAGAATAAAAAATCTCCTAAAAGGGGGCCAGCTAAGTACCAAATTTAATTTAGGGGAATCATTATACACATACCTCCATATTTAATTCTTGGCATTGTCTCTTACTGGGAGCACAGATTATAGGAAACATTAAGAATGATGAACCCTTGAGTGTTCTCCCTACAAGATCACAGGCTACTACAGAGCCCAATTTGAAGTGAGGATCGAGGTTGGATATTCGTTAAAGAGAAACAGGATGGGTCAGGCTGTGAGAAACATTCAACTTCAACAACATTTCAGCAGAAACCTTACTGGATCATTTTTAGAAAGAAAGAATAGAGGAAGGAAGAAATGCAGATGTGATAGTTGATCTTGACTATTAGCCCTGACAGAAACCTGTAGGAACATCATGGAAACAAACCTGTGGGGATATCAGTGAGGGGAGTTTTTAAAGTGAGATCTACTATCAGTGTGGGTGGAACCATTATATGGAGATAAAATCAGCATTCTCCTCAACCTCTCTCTCTTCTTCTGGATCATGGACACAATGGACACAATACAACCAGCTGCCTTCTACTCCTGCTGTCAATGCCTTCCTGGACATGGAGGACTATAACCCTAAACTTTAAGTCAGAATAAACCCTTCCTTCCTTCCTTACATTGCTTCTGTCAGGTATTTTGGACCAACAACAAGGAAAGTAACAAATATAGCAGGTGAAGGGAAAGAGGAGACAGAAAAGGAGTTATGGGATAGGAAACAATTTTCTATGGTAGGCCCAGAAAACTGAGCCCAGGTCTCAGGCCCCTGACTTGTAGGTTACTGTTGAATCTACTGAGTGTGGATGGATAACCCAGGAAGAATAATAGGAGTTGCCTACATGTGGTGTTTCCCCATTGTCTAGAATGAACTGGAATAAGAGATGGGCTATGGAGCCTTTGAACAAGTTTCAGGTGAATCAGTCAGACCCACAGAGAGGCATCAAGCAAGCTGCAGGAAGGCTTGACTAAAAGCAGAGATGGAATACAGAAAATGAGCAGCAATGTCCTTTTCATATCCCTTCCCACCAGCCACTTAGCCCCTAACACTTTTTCTGACCTACATTTCTCCCAGGGAACATTTGCTGATTCTGTCTGAGGGTTGAAATTGAAATTCTTGGTCTATAAAAGCCCAAGAACATTGAGGGATGAGAGAACCAATAGCTATTAGTTAGTAAGTACTTACAATGTGCTAGATACTAAGCATTGCATTCAGTTCCTCCTTACAGGTCTGCTTTTCACCCCCATTGTTTTTCATCTATGAAATGGAACAAAGAGATTGCCTAAGAAGAGAGAGATTGGCTTTTTTGAGGGGTTGGCTCCTGGCGGACCATGTGAGGTTGGAGAGTCTAATGGTGCATAAATTATCTCTGGCAACCAAAAGCCAAGAATATAACATGAGGTCACAATGGAGACAATATATTGTGAAATCACGCATTTAGGTGTTTGATTGTCTAGCTGTCTGACTTCAGACTGGTCATTTTTCTGTTTCTGGTTTTATATGATAGAATCGGATTAATGATAGTTTTTCATGATTGTTTTAAAAATCTTTCAAAGAGTTTAAAACCATAATATTGTGTGTGTGTTGACAGTCCTCTGAGGCCTGGGCCAGGTTAGTTGTGGCTCTTGTATGCAGGGCATTTCACATAATCACATTCTGCACACTATAGTAGTCAGTGGTACCACAGTAGTGACGAAGTATATATCCAGGTTTTCTCTTTGCTAGCATAGGTGGGAAATCAGGCAATAAAAGTTTCCTCCTTTGTACACACTCATGCATTTATTTACTTCTCTCAATCTAACAAAAGCCTTATTAGGCATGAGAGTTCATGTGGGTAAAAGTGTAGCATGTGACCTTGGGGGTCTAAATCTCTCTCCTGGATCGATCCTTCTCTCCTCTCCCTAAGCATGTTCCTTCAGTCAAGCTGTACCACCTGTCCTAACCGGTATTCTTTCTTGTAACATTAAAAGCCATCAACTCTGCAAGGAAGGTAGGCTATGTGAAAGGTTTCTAGAAACTATTATATAAACACTAATATTGCTAAACTTGGAAAGGCACACATGAAGAAATATTTTATTTGAGAATATATGCTGAAAGGAACAATGGCTAGAGTATGGGTAAGTCCCAGGGTGTGAAGCATGATGGGAAAAAAATGAACATGGCTTCTAGCTGCCTTTACTTTGGATTACTGGTCTGACTCTATAGGAGTCATTTCTACTTGCCTCAGTTTCTCCTTGCTCCCCAGGTTGAGATGCTGATGGAATTAGATAATTAGACACTCTCAGTCCTTTCTAAACAGGAGTGTTATAAAGGTGTCAGCACTATAAATAAGGTCTCACATAGACTCCTCAGCACCTTTGTGAGGGAAGCAAAAGTACTTTCTAAATGAATCTCATCTTTCAAAACAACAGAGGAGGGAAAGTGACCCTTCAGAATTTCTTTACATAGACTTTTCCACCTCCTTTGGTGATAAAGACAAAGGAAGAGAGCCATGACTGAGGACCTACTGCAAAGGGCTGATGGGAACAACCACAGAAGGCTTAGTAATGCATCCAGCTCTCTTGAACTAGCATTGAAACCCTACCGAGTTTCCATTGTCCTTTTCCTTCTCTAGAGATATGACTATCCCAGCTAAGGCAAGAGGTTTTCCCTTCAGACCTTGGGGTCTTGAGTTCTTTTTCCCATGTGTGTAGCTAAAATTATTAGTTGCATAGATTTGGACAAGACAGATACTCTGTCCTTTCCAGGGCATCACCCAGAAATCACCATCTGTACAGCCTAGTGTGGTGCTTCTCTATATGCCTAGTACCATGCTTGCCACATAAGCAGTGCCTGAGAACCATTCTCACTAACCTTTCTTTCTTGTTTTAGGCTGGGCTGGCAGCTCTGGGGGCACGAGAAGGAAACAGGCATCCCAAAGCATTTGCCATTTACTCCTTTACATTTATAAGAGTCCCAAGGAGAGCATAGGAAACTTCAGTCCACTGCAATGTTCCCTACTGAGCTTCATGCTTCAAAACTGAGATAGTTCTACAAGCCAGCAGGGCTCACCTTGCTGCAAAGTAGAGTTAGTGGCCATCTGCTGAGGTGCGGGAATCAGGGCAATTTGAATGCCTCCTGTACGACCACCCCGATGTCACAGGTGTCTGTGATGTCTGAAGTCCTTTTATGGATGACCAAGCCTTTATAAGACTAAGAATGTGATTATAAGAGAGAGAGAGGCAGAGCAATTATTTAAATTCACCCTGTACTATAAATGACTGACATGATATATTCCTTTTGAGTAAATTCTGGTGGGTAAGAAGAAAGGAACATAAAGACACTGACACCTGAAGAGAATAAAGGACGACAGACTGATAGATGGGCTCAATTAAGAAGGCAGAGAGACCCTAGGGACCAACCAGCATAGGCTCTGTAACCATGACACGCCATTTTCCCAGTCATAGGACTGAGATGTTTTAATCTAGCTGCGGTCTTATCAGAACTGCATTAGAAGCCGTGGTTCAGGCTCTGCCTCTCTGAGCACAGAGCCCTCCCATTTCTTGGACCGGACGTAAGACTGCAGCAGAGAAACCAGAGGAATCGTATTTTTCTTTCCTGCTTGGTGGTTTGAGAGTCAACCATCCTCTTTTCACAAGGAGACGCCGTGGTGCACAGCTCCCAGATTCGCAGAGCTTGCTGTGCTCCCAGGTGGGGCTCGCTCACCTGAGGTCGTTTCCACTCCAATTTCGAAAGGCGCTTTCCCTTGAGCAGCTTCTGGCCTATGGAAGATGCCTCGGCAGGGAATGTATCATCTATAAATAGCTGCCGCCTTCTCAGGCAATGATCCCGTAAGGATCTAAAGTCCTGGTTCTTGAACTTGACCACGGAGGTTTCTGCTAGAGGCTCTGCATCATGTGCCATGGCTAGCTCTAGAAAGATGTCTGAAGTCCTTTCTTTCTGTTGAGAGAAAGGAAAATGATGAGTGCCAGAACATTCTGACGCCTTCCACTTCTATCAGATCTGAGATTGAGATGTCTGCTGTCCCTGACATAGAGCCCCTGGGTGGGCAAGCCTCAAGTAAAATTTAATATCCATACTTCCTGTTCATGTTCAGCGTGGTGTACTGAATTAGCTCTTTGGTGTGTTCTCGTGTGCATCAGAGACTCTGAGGGCATTTGTCCATTTAATGAACATTTACTGAGCACTGACCTTGTGGCATGCACTCTTCTGAATGTTGGCAATCCAAAGATAAATACATCATGATCTTTATCCCTGAGGGGCTCATTACCAAGTGAGGAAGATGAATTAGACGGTTCAACAACCGGCTATCATTCAACAGACACTACTCAATTAAAAATGTGTACAAAGCCCATGGCTGTAAGGAGGAGGTGCTATAACTCCCCTGACAGTCTGGGAGGACATTCCCATAGGTGGTGACATTTGAATCAGGCCTTGAAGGGAGAATTTACCAGCAGAAGAAATGGTGGATACATTTTTAAGCAGTTGTAGCTGCTCTGGGAAGCTGTGTGAAGCCATAGGGTGTAGGAGAGGAGGAAGTGACTTGGAAGGTTTGGGGGGACTAGTTGGGGCTGGAACAGTTAAGTATTGGGGGAAATGGCTAGGAAGGTAGATTGGGGAATGTCAAAATATGTTTTTCTTATTTTTTTTGTTTTGTTTGTTTGAGGTTTTGACAATTACCTGCAAAAGTGCACATGCGTGCATGCGTGTGTATGTGTGTGTGTGTTTATGTGTATGTGTGTCAGGGTTGGCATATAAGCTGTGTTCTGATAGTATCTGTAGATAGGATGGTGATTCTTAAACAAGTAGGTGGCCAGATGAAGGTGAGAATTCATGCAGACTGGAGGAGGTCAGAGGCCACTGCATCTGTCCTCTGGAGAGATAATGTTGGAGCATTAATGGAGAAGACAGTAGAGGGTAGACAAAGCCCAGGGTTGTTTTACAGGCAGAAACTAGAAGATTAGATGATGAGTTGGACAAGGAGGAGAGGAAAGGTGGTGTCATGAATGGCCACATGGGTTTTAAAGTTTTAAAGTTGTATTTTCGCCACCTACATCCTGGATATACATTATTGAACTAGCATCGGTGTCTAGGAACCAATCTACCTGCCTATATGGGTTGATTGTACTAAACTTATAGGGTTTGTGATGGTATTACAGAACATTTGGCCCAACCAAGAAGTTGATAGACAGTAGGGGTTCATTAAATGCCATCTAACTTTCTTGAAACATTGTCAATAAAGGTTTAGGATTCTTGTCCAGGAAGCTATGCAGGTATAACTGATGTAATCCCACAACATAGACTTCACATCCTCCATCTGTGAAGCTAGCCTCAAACTCACAGTCACAAATTCACCTTATTAGTGGGACATGACGAGCCCTTGCAAGTCTTAAAGTCCTGCTAGTGAAGCTTCTTTGGCCAAGGTCTATTCAGGTTGGCACACAAGGTTCTGATGCCCACATTTCCCATTCACTACTATTTCACAGTGAAGAAATCCAGTGAGAGAGAATGAGGGAACACGGGGAACCAACTTAAAAGGGAAGAACATGAACTGACAGCCATGACTTGTGAATCCTAGAAAAACATATGCAAACTTAAAATAACTTTGCAATTATCTTGCAGTTACTTGGTAGTGGTATATGGCAAATTACCGAGATAGCACAAATTCACAGGCAGAATCTCACCAGTTAAGTGTCATTGTTCCAGCACATTCAGAGGGAAATTGTACTTATAATTTTCTCCCAAGTAAGATAGGAATAATTTACATTGGCATTATTAAACTGAGCTCTGTAAAACCAGCATTGTTACAGATCGAAAATAGTTAAATCTAGTCAGATCCATATAGTTTAACCTAAGGTTAAAATAATGATTAAATATAGGCAATTTGAGTTGTTTTCGCAAGTGTGATGTATGCATTTCTTCAACTTAGTTATTGGGGAAGAGAAAAAAAAAACCAGACCAAAATATTTTGTATGCCTCTGCATCTGCAATGAGGTTATACGGAGAGCCCACAACAAATTAAATAACACTGACAGAGCTGAGGTAGCAGCAAGCTATCATTCAAGAGCAGAAAAACAGTGATAGAAATTGCTTGTCAATTCAAGAGAATGGCAGTTACACCCAGTAATGAAGAGGTAGGGAATTGTGGGTTTGCCAACTGTGTGCGTGCTCAGGGACCAAGGAACCAACACAGCATTACCCAGCCTCCTGCCTCTCCATCAAACATCGAATTGGAGTGTGTGAGAAAGTCTAGCAATGACCTAATTTTAGCTTATGAAAACCACACTGTAGTTACCCTTAATAACACAATTATGGGATTGCTAGTAAGAAGGTCATAATTGCATGTAAAAATTAAAGTTTAAAGAATTTAGTTTCATTTTTTTGTCAGAGTCGTTTGCAGATCTTACAAGTGGGGATGATTCCCTGGCTCATTCTAGAGACCCCCTACTGCCCACTATTGGGTAGTGGGTTGGCCAGACTTTAGGCATGCCCATTTAAAAGTCACTGTCCTAGTACCTGACTAATACAGATATAGAGTCTCACAGACATCTATTGAACTGAGTACAGGGTCCCCAGTGAAGGAGTCAGAGAAAGGACCAATGGAGCTGAGGGGGTTGCAGTCCCTTAGGATGAACAACAATATGAACTAACTAGTACCCTCAGAGCTCCCAGGGTCTCAACCACCAACCAAGGACTGCACATGGAGGTGTCTGATTGTTCTGGCAGCATGTGTATAGTAGAGGATTGCAAATTTGATCATCAATGGGAGGAGAGGACCTTGGCCCTGTGAGGGTTCTGTGCTCCAGTGTAGGGGAATGCGAGGGCCAGAAAGTGGGAGAGGGCGGGGTGGCAGGCATGGGGAAGTGGGAGGCAACAGGGGTTTGTTTTTGTTGTTTTTGTTTGTTTCTTTGTTTTTTGGAGGGGAAACTGGGAATGGAGAAATTTACATGTAAATAAAGAAAATATCTAAAAAAAAAAAATTAAATAATTTTTTCCCATAAAAAAAAATAAATAAAAGTCACTGTCCTAACCTTTGAAATGGAGATCATTTTTACATACATAACAGGGTCATTCTGGGACTCAGAAAAGACTGTGTTCATAGAACATGTAACACCATAACTGGCAAACAGAAAATGGTCAATGGGTAATGTTATTAGTACAATGAACATTATCATTTGAGCATGAATGGGTTATATAGTGGCCTGACATCTTCCAAGACAAGGGACTTGCTTGTACTCAAGGGCAGGCTTGGATCTCAGGGACCTGAAGGATGCAGGTAAGAGGGTGGTCATACCTCTCCTATTTGTTTTGCACTGTTGGCTCATTCACTGGGCTGTCTAAGGCCACAGTGGCAGATGGACATCTGCTGTTGGAGGACATAGGATACTCTGGTGAAGGACCTGTTTTTTTTTAATCCTGTTTATTATTTCTTCGAGAGTTTCATACACTTTATTTTGTTCATATTCCGCCCCCCCCCACACACACATCTTCTCCCAGATCCTGAGTCCAATGTATGCTGCCCACACCCACTTGGGTGTAGGGCCATCTCCTGCAGCATGACTGACTGATCAGAGGCTACACCCTTTATGAAAACTGACTCTCCCTCTTCTGGTAGTATCAATTGCCAATGGCTCCAAAGTCAGGGTAAGACTTCATGTGTTCCTATGGGGGAGAATCTTGATGGGTGACAGAAAGGACAGAGAAGGAGGTTCATTCAGCTAAGGATGCCCTCACACACACTTCACACTTACAGCATCTCCTCCTTTCCAAATTGCTCATCTGTAGAACCTGACAATGTGTCATTGTTAGGTATCCCAGAAAGGACCTCTCAATTTTCCCATTTGTCACTTTGGAGTTCCTTTCCTTTCTTCTCTCCCCTGATTGCCCCACATTGTAAGAGGAAGCAAAACAAGAGAAGACTCAACTACACTGATCTGAGAAACAGAAAGTACAAGAGGCGAAAGCCCTGCCTGATGCTCAGGGGTAAGTGTGGCTGGCTGCTGAGACTCTCTTGGGAGCAAGAAAAATGGCATAGGAGAGATAGGTCCATGGTGGAATGAGTAGAAACTCAGAAATTGGGTAAGCCAGTGAGTCAGGCTTCAAGAAGGTGTGTGTGGTGGGTGGGAATGAAACCCCCCATCCTGCTGATCTCAACAGCTATGAATCAGGCTGAGTCCAACCTTCTCTACACTCCTCTGCTGAGGGGGAGACTGTTTTAGTCATCTTGGGCTGCAAAACAAAACGTCACACACTGGGCCCACCAGCAAAAGCTTTTATTGTCTTGATTCTATCTGGAGGATGAAGAGAGGACCAGTTAGTTCTGTGTTCTCAATTCCTTTTTATCCAAGACCACTATCTTTCATAACTAACTTCTTCCTTATGATTTCATCCCAGACACAATAGTACTAGGGGCTAGGTTTCCTTCAGGTAACCTCCAGTTAGGGGTGGTAGGGAACTTAAATCAGTTCGCAGCAGTGGTTAGTGAACTCCAGTTTGACCCAACAGCTCTCGTGGCACTGATTACATATTCTAAGAAGTTTGCATATCTGAAGGTCCTGGGGGATATTAATTAGGACCTTTGGGTATAAGGGATGGGTTTCAGTGGACAGAAAAAGAATTGGCCAAGCAGCACCTAATAGTACTGAGAATACAGACATGGGGAGGGGGGAGCCAACAGGGGTTTGTTCTTGTTGTTTTTGTTTGTTTGTTTGTTCCTGGGAGGGGAAACTGGGAAAAGAAAAATCATATGACATGTAAATAAAGAAAATATCTAATAAAAAAAGAAAAATGGTAAGGTTTCTTTAATGGAAGAGATACTTGATAAAACATGTAAAAACATAGCTAAGTCTCAAAATCATCATGTTGAGTGAAAGAAAATAGTGCAAAAGAGCACACTCTGTATGAGCGCGTTTAACTAATGTGATTGTGACAGAAAGTGTTTGGTGGTCACCCATAAATGGAAGGGTAAGAATGAATGCATTACAACTCTTGAGGGTGACACTGATGCTTGTCTTGAGTGTAGTGAGGACATCACATGTGTAGACACCTGTCAATTTATAGTACAATGTTTGTACTTTAAATACAGACAGTTATATGTTAGTTGTACCTAAAGTACTTAAAATTAGGCGCTGTACAAAGCAGGTATAATTTCCCCCCCTTCCTTTCTTAATCCCACAAGTTAACAAATAACTGTGCTTCATTTCCCTCCCCATCTCATGTTAACCTACAATGTATACAGCAATCTCTCCATTGACAATGGAAGTTCTCTTTGCTTTAATGAAACATTATGCTATAAATATGCTTAGCATACCTTGTCCTCAGTGTCTCCAGGTTAGATCTCTCAGAGTGGAAGTTTTGGTGTAGAATCTGCACACATGCCATCTAATTCAGCTATATTATTTTCCAAGGAAGAGACTCCATTGCTCTACCTTCAGTGATTCTAGGTATTGGCAAGCTTCTTATTAGTATCCACCTAGTGTGAGCAAATAACAACTCCTTGTGGTCTTAATTTGTTTCCCTGATTAGTGGTAAGATTGAACATTTTTCAATATATTTCTTCTCCATTTGTACTCTGTCCCTTGAGAAATGAATATTCATATCCTATGCGCATTTATCCACTGGCCTGTCCTTCTCATTGATTTGCAGGGACTCCTTTATCTTCTTGGCATACACATCTTTGATTGGGTATACATGGTGCAAGTATCTTCAGCCAGCTTGTGGCTTTATCTTCTTTCTGTGTCATTTGAAGAACACAGCTATCTTCTAATTTACACAAACATATTAAAATACCAATTTGATTTTTATAAACTGAGCCAAATGTTAACAGTTGTGGGTATTTAATAGAAGAAACTGTGTGAGCTTTCTTTCTTTTTTAAAAGTTGATTTGTAATTAACACTATAATTTTTCTGATTTAAGGATTTTTATAGCTCTGTGGCATCTTTAACAAATCTGACGCAGACAGAAGAAACCTGAAATACATCCAAGGGACATTTTGAGCATTTGGTAAATGAAGATGAAAGAAGAGGGCATCTGTGTGTGCACATGTGTGTGCATATGTGGTATGTGTGTATTTATGTGTGTATGTGTGTGAGTGGTGTATGTGGTGTGTGTGTGTGTATATGAGTATATTGTGTACATGTGTGTGTGAATGGTATGTTTGTGTGTGTGTGAGTGGTGTGCGTATGTATGTGTGTGTGTATGTGCATCTGTGTGTGTGTGGTATGCATACGTGTAGGTGTGTACATTCCTGTCTTTTAATACAACTGTTTTTTCGATAATAATCTCATCTTATTCTGCACATGTAAGGCAGCAGCAGACTAGCTCGGTCAGGCTGTGCATCCTGCCATATGGGAGCACTGTACAATGTAGCACAAGAGGCAGAGGCATCACAGTAAACAGAATTCATAGTCACAGTCTGACCTAGAGATGTAGATAAGCGAGCTGGACTACCCTGGAGTCCCTATATTGTAATTTTTACCTCAGCCATCAAAGAAAAGTGTGGAGATTTAAACAAAGAGCGTTTGCAACTTTTTCATCATGTTTAATCATGGCAATAAAGGAGAAGCACCACCCCAGGACTGACAGAATCAAAGCTCCAAATGACCTCAGAACTAAGAGAATCAAGTGTGACCCAGCTGCTCACATAGAGGATTTTGCATCTGAAGGCTGACTGTGCAAGTGCAAAGTGAGCATGACTTACCTAGACCTCATTTTGAGAATAGTTAGTATATCTAACTTAAATGGTTAAATGGAGCTAGTATATCTAACTTCATGGTTAAATGGAGCAAAACTATGTATATGGTCTGAACAGCTACTAAGGCAATGTATTGCTCTAGATGGAATGGCTCTGGTCTGGTACAGTAAAGTGCTCTTGGCCTCCTGGGGTGTTGGATGTGTGGCTTTAGTACTAGGAGCTACATTCCAAGTGGCCCATTGCTGCTCTCTCTGTTGTGTGCAAACAAGGGTTGAATTTGTCTAGAAAGGCAAGTACTTCACTTGCAGGCAGACTTTTTGACATGTACTGAGACCTACTTAGAGCAGGGGTGACTTCATTGAACTTGTACAAGCAAGTCAGACAGGCTGGAGGCAGGCCAGCCGAGCAGGCAAGAAGCTAGAGACCATGATTAGTATCTTAATGAGTTTCCTAGGAGAAAGGGCATAGAAATGTCGTTGCTCCCAAGCCCAGCATCCTGGTTCACAAGCTGTCTAGAATAGTCATGCTCTGGGAAAGCAGAAAGTTGACCATCTCTGGACACTGAGCAGCTACTGGGTTCTTGGCTGTCTACTATGGGGCAGCCATTGTTGGACTACTCTAGCTATATCACATCAGCCAGTCTAATAAGCTTGATTTTAATATGTATTCATTCCCTTGGTTTTGTTACCCTAGAGAATGCTGACTAATACACCATCACACCCAACACAGGAATCAGTAGTCACACGTGGCCCTTGAACTCTTGCTATAAGGCAAGTGACTGAGATTCCATTTCATTTCATTTACATTTAGATTGCATTTAACTGTGCCTATCTACGTGCAACTAGTGTCTGCTTTATTGGACAGCACCAAGGAAAAGACTGCTAATGACGTGAAATGCCACAGAACAAGGCAGAACATGACAGAACTTCCATAGGACTCCTCAGGCAGAGGAGGATGACTGAGGACGGATGCAGACGAATCGTTGCCGCCCGCAGTTCTCTCTCAACTTTGCCCTGCTGAGCTCTCTCCATTCAATTACATTTCTCCAGCATCCAATTTGTCTACCATTAACCCACTCAGTCATTTTCTGCCAATGACAGGTTCAGGAAAGCAGTTCCCTCAGGCCTCCCAGTGACAGGTGCCTGGGCTGTTCTAGAGCTGCCTACAGGTAGGACTTGAAATATTCTAGCCACAAAGGGTGAGCTCTTCGCATTTTTCCCAAGTTAGCTAAGGAACAGAAAGCCATGTTCAATCGTTGCTTGCCCAGGAGTGATGCGCACAGCCCTCTCCTGGTTGGTGTTTTTCAGAACAATGGAAATAAATCTGATGTAATGTAGCAGAACACGACAAAGGACGGCTTTCTCCTTAACAAATACTCATTTGAAATGGTGCCCAAACCCTGCACGAGGAGCGATCTATTTCCCACAACAGTGTTACAGCAAAACCCATTACTAATTCCACAACTCAAATTAAAACTAACAGAGCTTGAAGGCTGGGGCTGACACTCTCTCTGCTGACAAGGAACAAGGAAGGGTGGAGGAAGAGGCCCGCTCACTCTCATGTGTGTGTGTTTAATTACACTGTTTAACACATGGAGAATAATTTAGTCACCAGGGTGGAGAAAATAAGGCACTTAACTGCTCTCTGGCAGAAAAACACCCGTAGCAAACCACTTTCAGCTATATATGCCACCTTGACATACCTCAGAGCTTTAGGGAGGGAAAACGAGGGAGGGAGGCAAGGAGGAAGAGAGAGAGAGGCCAGTCAAACAGAGCCAAGGAGAGTGTGGAACTAGGCTCATAGAAAGATGGGAGAGAGGAAGGAGGGGAAAAAGGAAGAGAGAAAATGGAAGCAAAGGTAAGTGGACAGAGAAGAAGCAAGGGAGAGTGAAGGGGGAAAAAGGAGGCCTTTGCACGTAGGCTTATTCTCTCAGGATAAGGAATCATGTGCCAGTGTTAGAGCAAACACTGAGGATGGGTCTTGAAGATGGAGCTAAACTTCTAGGTGAGGGTTGACCTGAGTTATGTTCATGGCTCAGACTCCTCAGGAAGACACCAGTCCTTTGTAGCCTAAAAGCCATGGATATGTCTCTCAGAAAGGCAGATGTCAGAGGAAGATTCTTGTGATTTCTTTTCCTGTTGCTGTGTAAATACATTGGCAAAAGCAACTTTAGAGAGAAGGGGACTGTTTTAACTCATAGTTCAAGGTATAGTCTATCAGAGTGGGAATTCAGGGCAGCAGGGGACTTGCAGTAAGTAACATCACACCCATCATTTGGGAATTAATGGGTACATGCATGTGCTCAGTTTGCTTTCTCCATTTTATACAGTGTGGGATTACCCTGCTAGGGAGTAGTGCCACCCACACTTACAATGGGCCTTCCCACATCAATTAATGTGATGAAGATAATCTCCTACAGATCTGCCCATGATCTTATCTGTTAGTTTATTACAGATCCAGTCAAGCTGACAAGCAATATCTTCATAAAGATTATACTGGGTTCCATTTGCAGAAAAGGAAACTGAGGCTCAAAATTAAGCTCGAGGAGCTGGGCAACACTTATAGGCTTCTGTGCTAGCCCTGGCTTCAAGACTAGAAATCTGGCCTGCAAGTAACCCATGTGATGTCCCCTTAATCAGAGCTGAAAGGGATGGGAGTACACAAGTATCTTCCATCCTCGAAGATAATCTCTAATCCACCAACTGGCCCTGGGAGTGGGAGACATGAAAGAAACCAGGCTCAGATTTAGAAGCAGTGAAGCATCTCAGCTCTGCAGCAGGTGCCAGAGAAGTGAGTGCTCAGAATAGAACTATCTATCGTCTGCCAGTGATGGGGTTTAGCTTCAGTGCTGCTGCCAAGGAGACTGACAACTTGGCATGAGTACACAGGGTGGGGAAGAATACTTCTGTGGGTCAGCAGACATGGCAACCACACTACCATCTTTCCCAGATCCAGTCAAGCTGACAAGCAACATCTTGGGTTCTGGCACATGAACCCATCTTCCCATCCTTCTAGCAGCCTCTGAGCATTCCAGCCTCACAGCCTCTCATCCTCCAAAACTTACAGCCTCCCAGCCTCAGAGCATTCATAGAGCTTAACTGATGGGAACATCTCCACAAACCCCAGTTGACAGAGAGGCAAACCCCAGTCGACAGAGAATGGAAAGGATCTATGCATCCTCTCTCATCTCAGATACAGTGTTGCCTCCTCTAGACCCAGCTTCTCCCTTTGGAAGATTACGCAAGTTGGACTTTCTTTTCTAAGTTTCTTTTTCCCCTTTAAATGTGTGGCCTGATTTCTGAGGCGGAGAATATGTATGGACTCTTATGCATCCTAAATATTTCCAGACAGTATGGTTGAGTTCCTTGTTCATATAAGTTTGTGTCCCAATACCCACAAGGAAGGGGATTTGTCTTGGTGTTTCTCTTCTCTCCAAGGATCTCTGATGGATATCGCTCTATCAGGGAAGACACCTAGATAGCTCTTGGGTAGTCTGTCAGCTTTATTCTTCCAACAAGGTAAGCTTCTTTCTGGATTCTACGGCTGGGTGCATTTCAGAGACACTGTGGAGAATTTGCCACATTCCTTGACTTCTGGGAGTAGGTTTTTTCATCTATGAAGAAAGCTTGTGCTTCACACTCAAACTTAGCTAATTCAAATTTTCTCTTAGGCACATCAGAAGACAGGAAGTTGGTGCTGGGCATGTACTAAGATAAATACCAGATCATAATGATCTTTTATTCTGAACAAAGTTCCCCAGGAAGGATCTAGCTCTCTGATCACTTCTCAAAGACCAAATCAGACAAAACTAGATTCAGAATATTTCTTCCCTTCCCTTTCTTTAAAAAATTTTTAAATAGAAGGTAAGGTCATATTTATATAATCCACTGATTCTTAAAAGATCACCCTTTGGCCTTTCTTCTTAGTCTCCCATTGACATGAAACAAAGAGAGAATAGATGAGAGATGCAGACAAAGGCAGGGAGAGCACACATAGAAAATGAGACCCAGACAGAAAGAGTTCCAGAGATGGAAAGGGAGCCAGAGACAGTCACTCAGTGGGACCTGAGACTATGGAGAAGAGACCTAAGGTACGCAGTGACAAGATGCAGGGAGGGCAGGATCTTCATGGACTGGGTATTCTGTATTAGTCTGGGCAGGCTTTCTCCTGTATTAGCCTGGGCTGGACATTCTCCTGTATTAGCCTGTGGTACTGAAGCTGTGCAATACCAGGACTGCCCCATCTCCGCAGTGAGCATTCAAGTATAGTCTGGAAAACAGATGCATTTGCTGTGACCCACCCCTAGATGGAATTCTTGAAGGTTACTCCACACCCCTCTATCTCTGCCTCTAGCTTCAACATGGAGGAGAAGTTAGTGGAATTAGAAGGCATGAGCCTCTTCCCTTTTGGCATGACATACCAACTTGTGGCCTGGATACTTTGGGCATTTGAGGCCAGTGTTAGACTCACAAATGTGCAGTCCATCCCTGGACTGGAAGCCCAGCCCAAAACTGAGCCTATCTGGCCCTTCCCAACATGAAGAGGAAGAATAAGCAGTACCAACAGCCAAGGGCACTTCCACCAAGGGGACCATGCCCCTTTCCTGAGAAACAATCTGTGATACCTAATGATAGGCCCAGGTTCTAAGCCACACTTCCATGTAGGTAAGATCAAACCTCTGGGGTCAGGGGCAGGGTGTGGACCAATGGGAGGATTAAAGTCTTCAGAAAACAAAACTTCTATATTAAGTGTGTCAAAGAGCAATACAAAAGAGAACAGACTTAGAACACGAGTTTATTTGCATAAATGTGAGTGCAACTGTGGTAATGAGGGAGGGGAGGCAGAGACAAGCAAGCTTGGAAGGGTGGCAAAGCCTCTAAGGCAGCCTGAGTGCCTTTCTTCATCCATTCACACTCCCCAGCCCTTAGACTTCCAAGTGGGGCTAGATTACTTGTGAGAAGGACTGTGGGTGAAAAGGAAAAAAAAAACAGTAGTAGAAAGAAATGGTTTAGGTGTGAGCCTCTTCCCAGTTGGCCTGACATTTTGTAGCCTGGCTCTTTTGGATATTTGAGATTAGTGTTAGACTCACAAGTGTGCGGTAGAACCCTGGACTGGATGCCTGGCCTAACACTGAGTCTATCTGGCCCTTCTCAACATGAAGAAGAATAAGCAGTACCAATAGCCAAGGGCTCTTCAACCAAGGGCACTATGTCCCTTTGGAAATACCTGGGGTGGGTATGTACAGGACAGGCCCCAAGAGGAGAGATAAGCATTAACTCTTCTCCCTCAGAAGAGGTGGGGGATGCTGTCATGAATTTCCTGTTGCCTGTACCACCTTTCAAAACAACTGAGGTTGCCAGGAAGCCCTGGGGGGGTCTCTGTTCCCATTTGTGGACAACCACCACACTGAGTGGTCAGATAGGCTTCATGCACAGGTCCAAGGGAAACACTGGTACTAGACCAAGATGGCCCATATGCACAAAAGTCTACCAGAACATCTGGGATCAGTTGATTCAGAAAGTTCTGAACTCCTCCTCCAAGAGATGGCACCTTAAGTGTTTCAAGAATGTTGGGGATTTCAGAGCTGGCCTTAATGCCACCCTTCAGCTAGTTGGCAGACATTTGTGATATTACACAATATTCCTCCCATGTGTGATTCCACCAGATGGGGAGGCAGTGGGACAAACTTACTTTATACTCTATACTGGATCTTTAAAAAATTAGATCCATTACTGGGTATAAGCAAAAAATATAGATTTAAACAAACGAAGAAAGTTAAACTGTTTCTGGGTCAATGCGGGAGCTAGATGAATTGGCTCACAGCTGCTTTTGAATGTATCACAGCCACAGAAGGTTAGAAGGCCAACTATGCATCCCACATTTAACTGTCTTCATCACAAAGATGGGGAAGCTGGACCCACTGAACTTTCCCTGCTGTTTACTGGGGGACTGAGTTTTGCAGGTTGATGAACTTTCTACATGCTTCTTGGTTTCTCATTGTGTTGCAGAGTTTTTATGCAAAAAAAATATGCAAAAGAAAAATAGAACATAGTAAATTCCCTTCAGAATTCAGGAATCAAGGCAGAAGATACAGGTTCACCCACAAGTGCGTGGTTGAAAGCAGTGTTTTCTATGGGCATTCAAAATAGGAAGTGGTAGGTTCAGTCGTCTTTCTTCTGGCCTTTTCACAGCCTTTATATGCAGACTTGAATCATGACCCTCTAAGTAAGGGAAGGGCAGTAGGCAGCATGGCCAAATGTTGTCATCAACCCATTATCCTGAAGAGCTCCCAGCTCTTATAAGTCAAATGCTGTTTTGTCTCAGAGTCTTTTAGTTTCATCTATCTTTTCAGTGTCTTAGTCAATCTCTCTCTCTCTCTCTCTCTCTCTCTCTCTCTCTCTCTCTCTTTCTCTCTCTCTCTTTCTCTTTTGTTTGTCTGGTTTTTATTGTTTTATTTTGTTTTGTTTGGAGACAGATCTTATATAGCTTATATAGGGGCCCCCAGACTCTGGAAGATGGCACACTTCAGTCATGTACCTCTGTGCTGAGTGTGAATGGTTGTTGTCAACTGTATTGTTGACAAAGGTTATAGCCTCCTGGTAGATGGGCCTCTGGGCATGTCTATGGGTGGTTATCTTGACTATTTTAATTCAAGTAAGAAGACATACCCACTGTGGGTGAAACTATTCCCTAGGCAGAGGATCCTGGACTGTATAAGAGTTGAAAAAGTTAGCTGAATACTAACACATCCGTATTTATTATTCTCATCTTCCAACTGTACACATAATGTGAGTTGTAACCTTGAACTATGGAAATTGCCTCTCACAACAACACAATGAAAACTAAGGTACTCAGCTTTTTGGTTTCCTTTTTCTATCCCAGACAAGGAAGCAGCTCTGCCAACTGCTTCAGAACTCAGATAAGGTGCCAACCTTCAAAGATTAGATACAGGTTTCTCACTGAAGGGCAAGGAATGAGATAACATGGCCAGGCATGCAGAAGAGTGAGTTCATTGACCAAGGAAAGTGTGGGAGCCAAAATGTGCTTTACTTCCCCTCTTGTCTCCATGCAAGGAAAGACATGATGTACAGCTAGTTCAGTGATAAGCGTCTGGCCATGTCTCTCTATAAAGAGGGGCTGGATGGGTGATTTTCTTTTGTGTTCCATCATTTTCTTGTTACTTCCCATTGCCTTCACTCTTGCTGCCCTGGGATGGTAGCTCTTAATGTCTCAGTACTGTAACACTTAATCTTTGTCAGGAGCCACTTGACAGGGAGGCCAAGATAAAGTACAATCACTAAAGGATTCAGCTTTCTTGAGCAATAACCACAACCTGTATATTGCTAAGTGTTTTGTACTTACAAGCTCACCTAAACTCTCAATCTTGAGAGGAAGGTGGTAGGAAGGCTACCACATCTGAGTGAAGAGAAAATTGGAACACTTCCAACAGATAAGACAGTGAGGGACACAAAGTTTCCCCTCAATGTCAATGAGGAGGCCATTCTACTGTGCACTTCCCTGCAGCACCTTCTCTTCTCTGGTGTTTGTTTAAGAGGGTCACTAAACACAACCATGGAACCAGGGCACAAAACAAGATGTGACAGAACTCTAGATCTGTCATTTGCATTTAGTAGGAGCTTAATAGTCAGTCACCTTCTCTGTCTACAAATCAGGAACAATGAATTCATACTACTTATAACACTTGCCTGTTACATAAGTAGCACATTATTATACCCATTCATTTTACAAACTAATAAACAAGTCTTTGTATAGTTATTATGCCTCCCCTCCTCCTAGGAAGCAGTGGGATCAATCAGAGTACACAGGAAGGAAATTCAAGAGAATGAACTGACTAAAGATCCAGTCAATGCCTCTAGGGGGTAAACAGAGGTCTACCTGTCATTTGTGAACCCATTCTAAGCATAAAGGGAAATCTGCCTTTGTTCTAATCTGGGAAGTTTGAAGTTGACCTAAGCAGCTGGAAGTGTCTCCCTGACAACAGCATCACATCTCAAAGACAAGATTACTTCAGCAGCCTAAGAGGCACTTACATGACTATGACTGCAGGAGGTGATGGAGGATCCCAGAACCTTGGCAGTGGTAGTGACCTGCCTTTTGTGTTGAGCTCAGATCTCCCCCAACTTTAACCATGGGGCTATTATACCAGATTATTAGAAAACAGTGTCTGGGCTCTCTGCTTTCCTTCAGTGAATACATACTGAATATCTACACTGCCAGAGCTATTCATCAGTGGGAACAGAAGTCATGATTACTGGGCTAGGCAGTCAGTGCGGTGCTTGCCACAAAGGCATGAGGAACCAGCTTTGAGTCTTGGCACCTATATAGAAATCTGGGCATGGTGGCATACACTTATCCTAGCAGAAATTATAAAGAGGCAGAGACAGGCAGGTTCCCGGGACTCACTGTCTACTGTTCTAGCAGAAGCATTGAGCATTGGGCTCCAGTGACACTGATTCACAAAACAAAGTAGCTAGCTCCTGATGCAGCACCCAAAGTTGGTCCCTGGTTTCTGTATACATGTAAACACACACACACACACACACACACACACACACACACACACACACACAGAGTAAATTAGGTAGACAGTGTCTGAGAAATGATACCAAAGTTGACCTTTTAACTTCACTCACACACAAGGACATATATATTTATACCTGCATATACACAAAAGAAAGAAAGATTAAAGAAGTAGGAGGAGGAAGAGGGGAAGGAGGGAGAGGAAGAGGAAGAGGGAGAGATGGAGGAGGAGGAGGAGGAGGAAGAAGAAGAAGAAGAAGAAGAAGAAGAAGAAGAAGAAGAAGAAGAAGAAGAAGAAGAAGAAGTCATGATTCCTGTCATTTCAATGTTCTGTTGTCAACAATGACCTCAAGGTTGTGACTCTATAGGAGTAAAAAGCAAAGGTGACTAAATGACCAAAACCTGTGGCAAAATTGTGCTAAGTTTCTCTACAAAACTCACCTGTTTGTTTCTAATAGTTTTTAAAAGTTGAAAATAGACTTTTAATACAATGTATTCTGACCATACTTTCTACTCCCCCTGAGTCTTCTAAGCATCTATCTCTTTGAACTTGGTACATAGGAAAGGCCTGGTTTTCAAAGCCTCTGCATCCTGCATCGTAGCCCTGGCACAGCACCCAGAACCAGCATCAGGAGGAAGGTTTCTGGGAAGCAGGAGGCAGGTTCATGGATGGTGGAAGGATTCCCTAGGCCCAGAGCCTGAGAGATGGCTGCTTGCACCTCACCTGTGTCCTCTGCAGGTGCATCCAATAGAATAGCACCCTGGGCACCAGCGTTCCTGCAGGAAGCCCACCAGGATGAAGCAGTTGCACTGGCCAAGCAGTCTCAAGGGCTGGAGAGAGGTAGAGGGAATGGTGGAGGAGAGCGCTGTTCGTTTGGAGGGAATATGAGGGAACTGGCAGTACCAGGTTCTGCCTGCGTCTTCCTCTCAGCTACTTCCTTATATGGGTGCAGCTGGCACTGCAGCCCCACCTTAGTTAAACAGTATTTCCAGCCTTGGCTCTAGGGAGGCGAAAGGGGGGATGATTGGCTTTCAGCAGGGAGATCTCCCAGACTACCAGCCCCCTCAATTCCATTCCCATCTGACTTCACCCCACTCCTGACACACCTACTAATTTCTTGCCTGCCTGACTTGGATTTTCTCTGTTTTCAAGTATCTGCATGGCTCCATCTTTACTTTGTTTCTGAGACTTGGTGATTTTACAAAACCAGGAAAGCAGCTCTCCTTCATCCCCATCCTGGAAGCTCAAGCAGTCTGTCTTCCCGGCCAGGAGTGGTCACTCTGAGCAAGTCACATCTCATGTTCCTTCCGCTGAAGAACACATTTTCTTTTTACAAATAAATTTCAGAATACATTAACCCCTGGGCATGGTGAGACCCGCAAATGGACTCTGCATCAACTCTGCTTAATGGAGTGTAGGAAAATGGATGGGGCCTGCGAAGCTCATGCCTCCTGGTTGCAAAACCCCAATACTGCAGTTCAGCCTGGGTTATAGGAGGTAATGGGGAAAAATGAGCAAGGAAAGGCAAACGTGGAACTCACCAGAAATGAACACAGATGTCTGCTCGCAAACTGACAGGGGTGGGAAGAAGCGGATTTGTAACATGGAAGGAAGAATGTGACCACTTGAGAGCTGTGGCTTAGACCACCCATGGGAGAAAGGATAGTGAGTGGGTAAGCTGAAAAGTTGGTCATGGCTTGACTTACAGATCTAGTTAAGCCCCTTCCTTTAAGCCTTAACTTACCTATCAATGAGACGAATCTTGTTGGTTTATTGGGAGACACTCTACTAGAATTTTCACTAAAAACACAACAAACAGCACACTTTCTACAACTATGAATAAACATGCACAAATAGGCATGTTTGTGGTACATGCCCCAAATAATTTTACTGATTGAATATGCAGTCAAAGACAGTTGAAAGCCATCAATATCAGAAAGAAAAAAAAAAAGAGTAAAGAGAAAGTGTTTTAGAAAGCCCCACCCATATGATCCTATATTAAGATGGTGCCTCTAGGAAAATAATTAGGCTTTTTTTCTGGCTTACTGATCTTCTTCTCTCATCTCATGAAATATTTCTACTCCTAAAAGCAAGCGTCCTTGTCCCTATAGTATTCACTGGATGACTGAGTTCAAAGGGACATGTCTCCTGATGGAGTGTTTGATGCCAGAAGATAAGTCCCTTTTGCTGATGGTTGGGCTGTAAGAATGTAGAATGGATGAGATGAAGAGTGTGTTTGCTAATTGGCTTCTTGGCTCTGTGTATTCTGCCTCCCCTTTCCTGTATGATCAATCCCTAGCAGACAGCTCTTCGTGATCCTTGCTTCTAGTGAATTCTGTTCTGAAACTATAAAGCAGAAGACACCATAAAATCTTAACTAGACTTCCTGCTCAGAAAGAATTTGGCGAAGTCCTTACTGGATAACTTCTGTTAAATGCAGCCCATTGGTCCCCAAATGGGAGATCCCAGAACCACCCATTTCTTGAGTATGGTGGCAGCTGTGTACGGAATCTCTATGTTTTCCACCACTGGTGGTAACACCACCCTTCCTGCAGTGGCTTGACTGTCCCTGTCATGGCTGCTCCCACACCTGTGCTTGTGACCTTTCTTGCTCAATGACCTGTAGAAGAAAAAAAAGGGCAGAAGAAGAACAGAGACAGGCTGGGCTGAGGAGCTACACCCTGTACTTAGCCCAGGCTAGCCTTGGGTCAGCCTACCTCCCAAGGAAAGACTGCTTTCCTGAAACCCTCCCTAACCATGTAAATGACCCAGCCTCCAGCCAGCTCTCCAGTGCTTGAGCTTGAGTGCTACAGTAGCCTTTCCTAGCTCCCTCTCCTCGATGCCCCTTATTTTAGTCCTTTAGCCCTGTTTTGGACCTTCTCACTGTGTCCATTTACTGTCCCTTCACAAACCACTGATCCCTAGGCTCCCCTCTGTGCTGCGCTCAGGACACGTAACTGTGGACCCTGGCACTTTTACCCCCTGCCCCCTTTTCCACATAACACTTTTATTGACTCTCTGGGAGTTTGACATCAGGTATCCTGATCACAAATCCTTCCCATCTCTTCCATGTTCACCTCCCCCCAGTGACTTCTCCGCCTCCAAAAGAAGTAAAAACCACCACCACCAACAAAAACCAAACTCTATGTTATCCATAAACTCATCGGAGCATGGTCAAACTCTCAGTGGCCAGTCCCTTAAACAGAACTAAGTCCTTCCCCTCCCACACCTCCTCCAGAAGCCATTAACTTCAACATCTCTGACACACTTCCTAAGAGTTCTTTTCAGTGGCTTCTTGTCTGGGCTGTTACTTTTTGGAGGTGGAGTGGGGTGGGTGTAGGGGTTCTCACTGAAATCTTCCATGTCCCTCTCTCTCAACTGTGTGCCTTCAGTCATTGATATCACAGCGTAAGTAGCTCTCTGGCTCTTCACAGTCAGTGAGAGCATGAATTGTGGGCCTCCACGTGGTTTCACATGGAACAGACCACAAATGCAGCCTTCTCCTCCCCACTCCCCCTGCCGCCACTGCATAGGGGGGAAGAGGGAGGGCAGACAAGCCCTTAGGAGGACGCCTGGACCACAGACATCAACATGGCCTCAGGTGGCAGCATAAGCAACCCACATCAATATGGACCTTGGTGGCAGCAAAGTGATGGACATGATTTCAGGTGACGGCCTATACTATAGACCTCCACATGGCCTTTGGTGGTAACATGAACCACGGACATCAACATGGCCTCTGGTGGCAGCACGGCCTGTGGACAGGTACCTCGACTATTTTAACAAGAAAGACATTCATAAATGACAGCTATGGGGCAGCCATGTGATTTGTGAGTGTTGTGATGGCCATTAGCACCTTCAATAATGTTCCCAAACAGGGAAGGCTCTTTGAGTAGAGGGTCATGGGAGGCCTCAGTGTTGAGTAGAAAGAAGATGCAGGCGAGCTGGTGGAAGATGGGCATAGTTGAGTGTGTATAGACAAAGCAGGGGAGTCAGAAAGCAAGAATCCTGGTCCCACTTGGTGACTTTTCTCCATAGGAATCCCAGAAAACCAGCAGCTAGGTTTAGAAACAGGACTATGGGGACAGGGCATGGCAAAGTACACTTTTAATCCCAGGATTAGGAAGAGCAGAGGCAGGTTGATCTCTGTGAGTTTGAGACCAGCCTGGCCTATATAGCTAGTTTCAGGACACACAAAGCTATAAAACAGAGACACTGCCTTTAAAAAAAAAATACAGTACAATAGGGCACAATAGGTACCCAGAAGCCCCTGGGCACTTCCTTATCACATTGATCTTTATGGGCACCTTAAGATAAAATGTACTTAATCTAGTTGATTCTGATAAGCCCCATTCTGTTTTTCTTTGTGAAAAAAAAAAAAAAACAATGTTGATTTATGGGATTAAAAATATCCGTGTAAAAAATATGACAAAGAGCACCATTTGGCACAGTAAACAAGTCTACAAAGCACTTGCCACATAGCTAACAAGATCACCTAACAAATTTCATGTGGGTGGAAATAACAAAGTCAAAAAAGGAAGCTGAAGTTTGTTAGTGCAGAAAAACTTGAAGAGACGGAGCTTAGCCTGCCTGCCTTACTGCTATGGACAGTATTCCCAGACCCGAGTTCGGACCAGATCTGTTCCACTCTAATTTCTTACTATGCCTTGCAGGGCATGACCCCATCAACAACCAAGATTCCCATTTGCATATTCAATGGAGGAGAAATGAGAGTGTGTACAAATGGCTGAAGGGGCAGAAGCGACAGGGACAGAAGGGTCCAGAGTGGTTTAAAAATGGTGTGACAATTCTAATTTCCTTTGTGCTTTTCTTTCTACATGATGTATCCATACAGGATTGAGAAATTTCCAATATTCCAGGCTGCAGTTACACAAGAAAGAGGTTAACTCAGTATTCACACCATGTTGTACTGGCTTGGAGCCTTCCTTTGGTAAAGGCCTCCTCCATGTCTCTGGAGTCCTGGGGTGTCTTCTAGGTCTCCACAGAGCATGCTCTGTCACCTAGGGTATGAGAGAAAGCCTGCCTTGCCCAGGGTGCAGGTCTCTGATCCACTTATTGTCTCTAGCCTACTTCTTCTTCTTCCAGATGGCTTCTGGGACATTCTTCTACTCAATCATTCCTGTAATGATGGTGGTGGTGGTGGTGGTGGTGGTGGTGGTTTGTGTGAGTGTGTGTGTGTGTGAGTGTGTGTGTGATTGAGTATGTGTGTGAGTGTGTGAGTGTTTGAGTGAGTGTGGTGTGTGTGAGTGAGTATGTGTATGAGTGTGTGTGTGTGAGTGGGTGTGGTGTGTGTGAGTGTGTGTGAGTATATGTGTGAGTGTGTGAGTGTGTGTGAGTGAGTGTGTGTGAGTGTGTGTGTGTGTGTGTGTGTGTGTGTGTGTGTGTGCTAAGATTCTAAAGCTTCCAACTGAAATTTGCTCTTGGTATTATGCTTCTTTTTCTGTGTCTCTCATATATCCTTTCTTTGATATTTCAAACAAATTTCAGATCATAATACTATTTTATATCCTGCCCTTCTCACTTAAAACTCAATCAGGAACATTCTTTTATGGTGTCATCTAACCTTCAGAATCACCACTCCTAATGACTAAGTGGTACTTCAGTGCTTAAATATTGTTTTGTGGTAGAGGAGACATATAAAGAAACAGTCAAGCTGTGCTTGCTTTCAGCTGAATTTGAAAGTTAGGAACTGTGTTGGTCAACAACTAAGGGATGCATCATCTCCCCTTTCCTTGTGGGGGAAATGATTTATATGTATATGTACATGTATAGGTATAGTCCTATGTACTCATATATTCCTAGATATTCATATATACATGTATATATATATAAAACAAAGGAAAGGCATATTTTCATTTGAGAAAGCACAAGAGAAAGTATACACACAAATATATAGTATATACACATGTATACATATAGAGTATATACATGTATATACAAATATACATACATATACATATATATATATGCACACAGTTGGAAAAAAGATATAAACTTGAGAAAGCACAATGGAGAGTCACATAGGACAGAAGGAAAGGTAAGGGAGAATATGATATGTTTTAGTTTATTATAACTACATTATACTTACACATTATATTATAGTTCTATAATTATATTATATATTGTACTTTAATTACATTTAATTTTAAAACATTATTTGGAAATGTAACTTCTGCCCTCAGTTCTGGTTAGTGCCACACTGACTCCTGTCCTGGTAAATGCTGATTTCTGCATGTGAGCCTGCATCTGGACTTCATAGAAATGCATCTCTTTTTCCAATAATGGGCAAGGTGGCTCTTAAGATAGGTTCGCCTCCTTGCTAGCATCCTCCATTATGTCTACCTCCTCATTTCCCAAAACTCATCTATGGGCATTGGTTTTCCCATACTTCAAGTTTCCTGACTCATGTTTGGTGACAGGAACTCATCTTGCATTTCTGAACATTTAAATCACTTCTGAATTTTATCTACTACAAATCTGCTTGCATAAATCTTCCTAAATGGTGTTGATAGATTTTTATGCTAAACTCCTAAAAGTGAAAGCACTGGGTATAGAGTTATGAACATTGAATAATTTTGATTTTTTGTTAAAATTACATTTGTATGTGTGTATGTGGTCATCCATGCACATGTGTGTGCATGTGTACATATCACATTGCATGTGTGGAGGTCAGAAAAACCCTTTAGGTGTTTGTTTCATTTTTTCCACAACAATCTGAGGCAGCAAGTGCTTTTACCTGCTGAGCCATTTCACCAACTCAAGATTTTGGTTTCTATTACTAAAATATTCTTTAAAAATCAAACAGAAAGCCCCAAAACTGTACCCTTCTAGCATTGCACAAGGGCTATTTTTTATCCTTGAAGTTTTTATATGTAGTTCTGCATATGTGGAATACTCTCATGTTATATTCATGTTGCAAGTGCACACACATGTGTACATGTGTGTGGAATCCTGAGGTTGATATTGGGGCTATTCATCAATAACCCTCCACCTTATTCATTGAGGCAGGTTTCTAAATTGAACCCAGAGTTCCAATATGGCTATCGAGCCCACCAGCTCACTCCAGGAACCCCTGTAAATAATTATCTGGTATTTACATTTATGTGGGTAATCCTAACTGAGGAATCTCAACTCCTGTACTCACGCTTGTGTGGCATCTGCCTTACCCACTGAACCATCTTTCCAGCCCATCCTGGGGTGTTTTGACATAAAAAATTGTGCTTATTCTGGTTTACCTAGGGAGGTAAGACAAGGAACTGGATGGTAGAGAAGTGAACTGCAACATCTGGAGGAAGCTTTAAGTGCTCATACAGCCAGTACCACTTCTTCAGTCTCATCTCTTCCATCCTCCATGCTCTCTGCTCCATGGCCCATTCCCCACCAAGGGAGGCCTGGACAATCCCATGGAAAGTCTTGTATTTCCATGTTTGTGAGACTTTATATTGCTCCTATGTAGAAAATGTGTCACATTTCCATGCCCAGTCTAGCCTGAATCACCTTTCAAAGCATTGTTCAAATGTTACGTCTCTCTTACTACCTATCAGGAGCAAGAATTCAGTAAATATTAGCCATTGCTACTCCTGTTATTACTTCTTCATGGTGTTCTATGTAGGAGTCTTTATTAAATATTCTCTATGGCATATATCATTTAATCTTCTTAACCCTACAAGAGAGGCAACATACATGTATACACACACACACACACACACACACACACATATACATCACACATACACACACATACATCACACACACACACAGGCAGACAGACAGGCAGGCAGACAGACACAAACAAGAGTGTGCATTTTAAAGGTTGAATCATGTACTCAGGATCACACAGCTGTAACTAGTTAATCATGACTTAATCTCAGTTCATTCTTACTTCAAAGGCTAGGGGAACCTACCCTCTATGGACTTTTTTCCAGCCTCCTTTCAACTCCCTCTACCATGCAATCTTTTGCTCTCCCGCGTATGCCATTAGGCACTTGATCATCTCCCAACTAGTCTGTGAGCTACTTACCAGGCACGGATCATATATCTTCTATATCTCAGACTCCTAGGCCTTCTATATCTCAGATCCATGGCCTACAGTAGGTACACAATAAATCTATATGGCTTGAAGTGCAGTTCCTAAATCAAGTGGTTCTATTCAAGAGTTGGTGAGGTTGACTGTTCATTTATCTTGGGCTGCAACAATTATTTCACCTAGGCAAATGAAGCTGAAGTTCTCAGAATGGAGTCTGGAAGTGATGCAGGAAGTTATAAGTCCTCAGGTTTTCAAGTCAGTCTGTTCTGGCCTTAACACATGACTGTGGGGGTTGGGGCAATTTTGTTAATTCTTAGCCCATGTCTTCATCAGGTGTGATAGAACTGCTAAAACCCAAAGTGGGTAAAGTGGAGTCTAGCTCATTCTAACTTTGATGGCTGCTCTTTAGTAAAATATTTAGTAGAAGTTAGGAGAACATAGTACAGAAGCTGATACTCTTCAGGTGGACAGCAAGGTCACTTGCTTATGGGAAGGGTGAAAGTGGAGATCCAGGGCAGGTAAGTAGAACCTCACGATGTCCAGAACAGGAAAGTCTTGAGTGGAAACAGGGGTACATTTTCACCAGCTTTGAGAATAAGCAAGGCAGAGTATATTAAGAAGTTCCTGAGGAAATAGAGAGTACTGGCAATATATTTGCCTCTGGTGTTACTATATGCTGCTATATCTACAGAGATAGAAGAATCCAGCCAGAGAGAAATGAGCTTGATGGCTGATGGGGAGCTATAGTGATGGAGTAACTGAAGGGAAAGCAACTGCCACTCTCTTCTTGGTATAGTGCAGTTTATGCTGCATAGATTTATTGTGTACCTACTGTGGGCCATGGATCTGCTAGGAGTCTGAGATACTGAAGATATGTGATCCATGCCTTGTAAGTAGCTCACGGACAAGTTGGGAGATGATCAAGTGCCTACTGCACCTTCCTAATGCTGAGACCCTCTAATACAGTGCCTCGTGTTGTGGTGACCTCCAACCATAAAATCATTTCCATTGCTACTTCACAACTGTAATTTTGATAGTGTTATCAATAGTAATGTAAATATCTGCTATGCAGGATATCTGATATGCAACCCCTGTGAAAGGGTCCTTCAACCCCCCAACCCCCCGCCAAAGAGGTCATGACCTACATTCAGGTTGAGAACTGTTGGAATAGTGGCTGTGATGAAGGGGCTCCAATGGAACAAAAGACCTGCTTATGCTGAAGGAGCAGGAAGATGACACCTGGAGAGGAGTGTATCTACACCAGGGCAGGGGGCCTGGGAGCTTGCCATAGTTTTTGGGGTTGTCACTTAGATCCATGATGGCATGGTCTGAGAGAGCACTGATGGTACAACCTGAGGACATATGGACCAGCTGTTTCTTGTCCTGGGAGCAAAAGCCCTGACTGGGATAGAGTTGGGTAGATGGTTGGTCTGGTGTTGTTTTCCTGGTATAACAGACTATGTATAGAGTAAGTGATTTATAAACAATAGAAGTTTATTTAGCATGTGGTTCTGGCACAATCATAGGAATTGCAATATCAAGGCAACACAATATCCTGAACCCAGATACTGTATCTTCCCATGGTAGGAGGCAGGAGGGCAAGCCCTGCAATAGTGAAAGAGCGAGAGAGATGAAGTCAGTCTTACAGCAAATCCACTCTTACAACAGCCACCTTACCCCCATGATAAGAGCACCAATCCATGTATTAGATTCCACCTCCTCACTACTGCACTGAGAATTGGTTTCTACCATTTAAAATATATGGAACATGTTGGCCTGTGATGTGATAGCTGAATTTTATTTTATTTTATTTTTTATTTTTTTGTCCTCTGAAGAGAGGCTCCAATTCCCAGTGTGAAAGCCCTTCAGTAGCTGTCTTAGTTCTTGTCCTGTTGTAATAAAACATTCTGACAAAAGCAACTTAAAGGAGTTAGCTCTTAGGTCCAGAGTACAGTCTATCATATTAGAGATGTCAATATGACAGGACCTTGAGAGAGCTGGTCACATTGCATCCGTAGTCAGGAACAGACAGCAATCAATGTGTCTGTGCTCAGCTCACATTTTCTACTCTATAGAGTTCAGAACACTCTGCCTAGGTAATGGTGCTGCCCACAGTGGATTGTCTTAACACAATCATGATAACCTCCACAGACATGCCCAGGAGCCAACCTAATCTACACAATCCCTCATTGAGACTCCCTTCCCAGGTGATTCTAGGCTGTGTCAAAATGATAACTAACATTAACTACCACAGGGTCCTTAACAAAATGATCTTGGACAGCCGAGTGGGCTGGTATAACTTCTCATGGACCCTTGGGCTTCTCAGGTATTTCTAAGGTTGTTTAACTAGAAAACTAGTAAAAGGGAATCCTGTGCTCATTTTGGGGGACAGAAAAAAAGAGCTGTTGGGATGGAACTGTCTCAATCTTTACCTGGTTTAGGGATGCCAAGAGGGCTACTAATATGGTAGATAGATAACTGAATTAGCAGATGATCAGATTTTAGAGAAAGAAGAAGGGGATGCTAAAGCCTGAGCCAGTGCAGTGCAGGGTCTACATGGGGCTCTTTCTGGGGCTGCTTCCTGCTGACATTTACTGTGAAAGATTATGAAAATAATTTCATTAATGTTAATGCTCATGTCATCACCAAGTAATTAAAGAAGTTGTAGGTGGCATGTGAAACTGGGTATGAAGATCCAGACATGCCCCACGAGAGAGCTTCAATCATGCTTACATACGCATGTTGTTTTTGCACAGTGTTCAGAGGAATATTTGTATCTCCTTGATAAGAGAACACTATTGGGTAAGTGTATATACAAGCCTATTAATATCTATTCTTGTCATCGTTAGAGCCATTTGAACATCCCAAGAAGACAATCATTAGACAATGGGCCAAGCCTGAAGATAAGCACGGTGTGCTCAGTTGCAAACACTGCCTCCGAACAGAGCAATCAAGCTTTATTCATTTCTTTTCCAGCTCATTATGTTAACCTTTTATTATACAAAACTGTCAATTCCATTACACAATGACAAAAAAATATTTGGAACAATTCATGAGATATGTTTATCATGCCAGCTAGCAGGGGAAAAAATGAACTAAAAGAAATTAGCTGAAGAGTATTTTCAGCCTTAGATGTTCATGGACAAGTTTATATATTCCTGCAGGAATGAGGAACTCCTGGTCCTTGACTGTGCATTGGAACTGGGAAATGCAGTGTGCTCTGGGAAACGCAGAAACAGGATACAGGTGCTTTTTATTTGACACAGATAGCAAAAGTTTGCATGTTGGTAAACAGCACTCAGGCCATAACGTGCCTGGCAGTGAGCTCTGAGCAGCAGGTCTCAGAGTCATGTGGGGAAGACTCATTCAGGGAATTTAGCAAGCAATGTGGATTCCTATATCTCATCCTAGAGATTCTGGTCATACTTGGCTTGAGGTGAGTGAATCTACAGGTCTAATCAGCATCCCAGAAGATCCTGCCTTAAGAATCCCTGTGGGCATTCTGTTTCTGGCTAGTATTTCATTTACTACATGTGTGTGTAGTCCTTCCGGGGACATAGCTCCTGCTGGAGCAGCTGTTCTCAACCTGTGGGTCACAACCCTTTTGGGGGGAGTTGAATGATTTGTTCACAGGAGTTACCTAAGACTATGAAAAAACCCATAGATATTTACATTACAATTAATAACAGTAGCAAAACAGTTATGAAGTTGCAGCAAAAATAATTTTATGGTTGGGAGTCACCACCATTAAAGGGACACAGCATTAGGAAGGTTGATAACCACTGGCCTAGAGGGCCATCTGGCCTTCAGCAGACCAGGAGACAGATCTCCCCCAATAAGCTCTGCCCAGAAAGTGCTCTTTGCTGGCAAGGTCAGAGTCTGGTCCCCTAGGAGTCAGAGCAAACTTGTGGAGTAGATTTCAGTGGACTATTCAGAACTGTTCAGTGGTGTGTTCAGAACACACGTTCGCTGCCTGCTGGTCTCCAGAGAGAAATATATCTCAGTCCTGGCTGGACCTTCAATCCTTGAGGAATTTTCTAAAGATGTTTATGTCTGAGCTGTGTCCTGAAGCAGTAGTCCGGATTATGGCAGTGGAATGAGGGCATGTCTGTCAACCGGGGACAGGCAGTAAGGGCTGAGAAGGCTCTTTTCTTGTTTGTCTTCTAGACTCTTTCATTCTGGCCCTGATGGGTGGGGACCCCTCTGGGAGTTCATCACCAGAACTACAGTGCCTGGCTGCCCAGAGGCATCACGTTCACCCTCCCATCAAATCCTGTTCTTTCTCACCACCCCCAAACCCCTTGCTTCTCTTTCATAGACAAAATGCTCCTCTCCAGCATTGAGCCCTAAGGGAAGATGCTGATTGGAGGAGTCCTCCAAGAAAGATATGCGTGTCTATAGCTCTTTTATTAGTTTAGAAGTCACCATAGATCCAATGGTCTTAGTCAAGGCCTGTGAGGCAAATTCTGAGGGAGTTCATGCACGGGTTTATGGGGAGGCACTGTTGGGCAGGGTCAGTGCCTGTGACAGCATGAGGGCAGGGGTACAGGTCAGCATGGACAGATGGGAACAGAAGTCATCATGGAGGTTCTTGAAGCAAAGCCTCTGACATAGGCAGTTCATGCAGCTCTGAGGAACCTGCCTATTCTAAGGCCAAAAACGGGTTTGTAGAGTCCCCACCATGGACTGGTAATTTAGTTCTGGTTGGCCTTGGGAGAGACCCTGCTGACCTTTGATGAGGTAGTTCTCTTAAATTAATGGAAAATGAGACCATGCCCAGAGAAAGCTTCACCAGAAGCTCATGCTGAGGAGGCAGGGAACTAGGTACCTCAATCTTTATTCACAATTTACCTATCACCCACCCCATTATCCATGAGACTAGCCATGCCTCAAGGATGTTTTTACTATATTTTTATTGTTTGAGAAGCCTGCCAATATGAAACTAACGAGCTATCTTAGGGATGTGGATAGCCTTTAGAGACTACCTGGGCATGTTGTAAAACTTGAGCTTCTATCGGCTAGCACAGCCCCTTCCTAAACTTAGAATTTTAGCCTCGTCACTTAAAATTGTACTGTCCCAGTTGACTCATCTTTATAATGGGGACATAGGTGAGCTCAGCGCAAAGTCTCTGGGGTCTAAAGTTTTTGGTATGGGCAATGGACAATGCCTGGATCACAGAGCTTATACTTTTGGTCTTCACTCTGAGCCGGCTTTCCTGCCCTGGTCTCTCTTTATCCATAAGACTGCAGGACCCTTGGGCAGTACTGAGTTATTTATCTTCAATTCTCACAATGTCCTGGTCACTGAGAATCTGAAAGCATTTGTAACGCCCCTACTAGGAACATTGTCCTCATGTGATATGGAATTGGAATTTCAGATTTCCATATTTCTCACTAGAGTATAAAGAAGTGCCTTGACCTTTTTTTCCTTTAAAGAGTAGGCAGACTTGAAACATGAGGGAAATATTATGATATCACCCAAGATCCCCAACTACCTACCGCCATCCTCCTGGGTCTGAGGAAGCCCCACGACTGTGTGAAGACTAACTGCAAGAGGAAAGACTGTTTTATTCACAGTTCATAAGTCTTCCAAATATTATCCATTAGGAAGCTGATTAGTAACTAGCCTCAGAGGAATGCTGTGAGCATATTAAATACAAAATAAAAGTGGGACTCAAAATAATACATTCAATATGATCCCAACCATGCTGTAACAGCTTAGAAAAATTCTAGAAGCAAAAGGTGTCAAGTTGTTTCCATAATTGTCTCTTTATAGTAAGATTGTGGATGAGTTTTTTCTCCCTGCTTTTTTAAAATCCATTTCTACAATCATATATTTTCACACAATGAGCACTGAGTTCGGTACAAAAAAAAAGGAAAAAAAGAAATCAGGAAATATGTTCCCAGCAGGGGGACCCTCATGCCATCCCGCCCACATGCTTCCTTCTAGAGGACAGTGGCATGCAGTGAAGAATGCAAAGCTGGAGGTCCTTACCACTCACCAGAGTTAAAGTGTTTGTGTGCAGAGGAAGAATCAAAATACACACTTGTTCTGAGCCTGGATGCTTGGTATTTTCTGGGGGCCACATTGTCAATTGAGAGCTGCCCGCTGTGTGGGGTGGATTTCCCAGCCTGCACAGGATAATTTTATCTCCAAGGACAACATTTGCAGTTCTGCATGAGTGACTCTCCTGGTGTGATAAAGAGAGGAGGCAACAGCTCAGGGACCAGTGATGAGATGGAAAAGGCTAAGAAGTCTAGCACAAGATGGCTTGGGGGAGTGGAAGCTGTATTTAGCACAGGGAGGCCCTGAGAGGCAAGGTGGTAGAGAACGAGGTTTAATGGGTGCTATCTGTCTTTACACATAAAACTATGTTGCCCCTGTCAAGCTTAAAGTTTCTTGATCCTTGTCTTGGGACTTTGGGGACAAGTACTATATTTCTGATTTTCATGTGTCCTTTATTGTATGCATTCGTGATGTGTGCGTGTGCATGTGTGAGTGTGTGTGTGTGTGTTTGTGTATGTGCGCGTGAGTGCATGTGTACGGAAGCTGTGGTGTGTGTGTGTGGTGTGTGGTGTATGTGTGATGTGTGTGTGTGTATGTGTGGTGTATATGTGTGATGTGTGTGTATGTATGTGATATGTGTGTGTATAGAAGCTTGTGCTGTGTGTGTGGTGTGTGTGGTGTGTGTGTGTGTGGTGTGTGTGTGTGTGGTGTGTGTGTGTGTGGTGTATATGTGTGATGTGTGTGTATGTATGTGATATGTGTGTGTATGGAAGCTTGTGTTGTGTGTGTGTGGTGTGTGTGGTGTGGGGTGTGTGTGTATGTGGTGTGTGTAGTGTGTATGTGTGGTGTGTGTGTATGTGCGTGTGTACAGAAGCTGTGTGGTGTGTGTGTGGGGTGTGTGTATGGTGTGTGTATGTGCGATGTGTGTGTGTGATATGTGTATGTGTACAGAAGCTGTGTGGGGTGTGTGTGTATGGTGTGGTGTGTGTGTGTGTGTGTGTGTGTGTGTGTGTATGTGTGTGTGTGTGATGTGTGTGTACGTGTATATAGAAGCCAGGTGTAAGCTCAGCTGTCATTCTCAAGAATTGTCCATCTTTTGGAGGGAAGAGGGTTTCTTGTTTGCTTTGGGGTTCAGCAAGTCAGCTAGACTGGCTGATGAGTGAGCCCCAAGAATCTGCCTGTCTCTGCCTCCCTTGCATTGTAATTATATTCACATACTATGATACCCCACTTCTTATGCTTCTATGTGTGTTCTGGAAATTGAACTCTCTGGTCTTTATTCATTTAAGACAAACACTTCTTTGGCTGCTATATTACCCCAGCTCGCAAGGGTCTTCCATGTGTGCAATCCATTATTGGAGGAACCCTTAATAGAAGCCCTTAAAAGAACGATTTCAAACTGAAACACTTTAGAGATGGGGGACATTCTGAGCTTCACATGCCCTATAATTTATCTTACGGTGAGAAACTTAAAATCCAGAGAGAGACCCATGAAAAGTCTGGATTTGCGTGTCAGAATCCAGACCACAATTCTAAGTCTCAACAGAGTTTTGAGACATGTTTCAGGTTGAATTCAACAGCCTTCCTCTTCCTCCACCAAAACAACTAAACCTTCACCACAGCCTTAAGACACTTCAGTGCCTTAGCAGGTGACACCGTAGGGAGAAGGGATCTTTGCAGAGGTAACCAAGTTAAAATGAGGTCACTGGGACAGTCCAATATAACAGGAGATGGCTGCCATAGACTCAGGGACAAGCTGACACATCTGAGAAAATGTCCTGTAAAGCGTGAGTTATTGATTTTGCAAATTCATATAAGGATCCAGGAATGAAGCCTGGAACACCCTCTCTAGAGCCTACAGAGGGAACAGGGGCTACCAGAACTTGACCAGACACTTCAGGCTTCTAAAAGTTTGCGGCAGTAAGATTTTGCTGCTTAAGTCCTCGGTGTAGAACTTTCCTATAGGCAGCCAGGAGATTCATACAGGGTTTCTTAGAGGAGGAATTTCTACCATTGGACCTCCTGGGGAGAATGTCTCTGGATTCCAGTTATCTGTTCCAGCTTGTGCTACATGATCATTAGTAACAAACCAGGTTATTCAGAAGCTGATATGTCTTGACTTCAAGATCCTGGGGTTCAACACACAGTGACCTTAGTCAAGATCTACAGTAGAGCTGTCCCCACCCTGGGAGCAACAAGTGCCTGCCTGCCATGTGCCCTTAAAACAGGTCTGAATCTGATCTCCCCTTCTCTACCTGTTCTCTCTCTCTCCTTTGATAGTAACTAAATGCAGTGTTTTATTTTCCTGAGCCGTAAAACAATATGCAGATCTATACCTAATACCAAGAAGACAAGTCTGTGGTTCAGTACGATGAAGACAAAGGCAGGACCAGGAGACAAGAGCAAATGGCTGCCTCTGGACACAGAGAAGGACTTAGCCCAGGGCATGACCCCAAAATTGTTTTAGGCATGTCTTCTTATTGTTTCTTGAAATTTTCAGATAGATGTTATTTTGAGACTAAAATAAGCCCACAAGTATCATTAACCAAGGAACGGTATGCTGGGCTCAACGGCAGGCTGTGAAAGAGCAGAGGGTCATAAGGAAGGAGGATGGGGTGGGAATGGAAGCAACGCAATCCCTGTGTCCATTTCAACAGAGTTTCTCATAAATCCCTTCTTTTTAGCCTGTACGTTCTTTTTATTAGCAGAGACTAAAAGACAGGGACAGCTTGCTGTCAAAAGTTATTTCCTGGCCAGGACAAAGCTTACCAAAGACTACTGGCCTTGGTTTATATTCTCTTTCTTTAGTGTGCATATCACATTGGTACAAACTGCAGCCTGCAAATCATTGGAGGCCCTGGAATAGAAACTGCCCTTTCCAGAGACAACTCTCTTTCCAGGAAAATATCCTGAAATTCTAACCTCTTGATACGTTGCCAAGCATAGCGATTTAGCTGGAAAAATGCCTTATCATAAATGAGGGTGAAAATTAACTTTGATGATTGTAAAGCAGCGTGGAACTTGGAGGAGAGGCATATATGGAAAGTTAGGGTGAAACTCTCAAAGCCTGCTCCTAAGCCCAGATGGATGGCTCTGGGATGGAAAATGGCAGGTGGCATGGATTAATCATTCAAAAATATGTTTTTCATCTTTTCTCAGTCATTGAAGTTGTTTCTTCAAATCTTAATTGGAAGTACAAATTTAAAAATAAAAAGTTAAAAAAAAAATGAGTTGCTCCAGCTTAAAAATGGGCAAGTGACTCAAATGTCTTCCCCTAAATAGGTATAGAAGTGGCCAATCAACACAGGATAAGAGCATTGCCATCCAAAGGCATCAGAAAATGGGAACCCAAACCATGGTGAAATGCTACCTCTCAGATAACTGGTGCCCACAAACAACAGCAAACAGGAAATAGTGTTGTCAATGATTTGGAGAAATTAGAACCTTGTGCTGGGCTGGACCACATGACAGATATGGCGAGTGTCTCAGTGGAGCAAAGCTAGAAACACTGTATAACTTTGTAATTCCATTTCTGGGTGGATGCACAAAAGCAGGGAGAGCAGAGCTCAAGCAGATATTGGAGTAGCATTGGTAATAATAGTAGGATTTATAATCCTCAACCATGAAAATAACCCTGGTATCCACTGATGGCTAAAATGTGGTCTATATGCACAATGAAATGTTTTCACCTTCAAAAGGTGGGAACCCTGGCATGTGCTACCACATGGATGAATCTTGGAGACATTATGTTCAGTGGATAAGCCAGCCAGAAAAAGAACAAACACCACAGGACTCTATAAAGATGGATGCCTACAGAAGTCACACTGACGTTATGTGTGAATGGGTGACCACAATAATAGGCATGCATGGGATATGTATATAACTTACTAAGAGCTTCTCTGGATTTTCTTTTGCATTTACTTATTTTGTGTGCATATGTGTGGAGGATATGTACACGGGAAGCATGTGTTCCTTTGTTTGTATGTAGAGGTCAGAAGACAACTCGTAGGAGTTTTCCTCTTCTTCCACTGTGTGGATCTTAAGGACCAAACTCAGCAAGTGCCCACTGAACCATTCCTCTGGACTCTGTGTTTGCATATTTAAATAAATCTATTTTCTGTATTAGGGCTTCCAAAAAAGGCTTTGGTGCACACCTCTCCTAGACACATAGTGTCTTACATACCTCAGAGGAATCTGAAAGATGTCAGGACTATGACTGACAGATGTCACACACTGGCCTTGGATAGCCAAGATCTCCAGCAGAGTCGTCGTCGTGCCTGCCATGCCTGCCTGAGATGTGTCATTAAAACAGGTCAGCAGGTCCTCTCTCCTTTGCCAGTGACTAAATGAAATGCTGTTTTTCCAAGTTATAAAACAATATAAACAATCCTAGTGAAATAAAACCTCATTCTTAGGAATTCACTCTCTGTAGGCTGGAGGGGTTGCTCATCGGTTAAGAACAATTGCTGTTCTTTCAGAAGATGTGAGTTTGCCTCCCAGCCCTCATATAGCAGCTAACACCCATTTATAACAGCTGTTCAATGGAGCCTGATGTGGGTGCTGCACACATGGATGTGTAGCATACATGCATGTGGAAAAACACTCATACACAGAACATAAAAGTAGTCTTTAAAAAAATTCCTTGTTGAATGTGACTCTGAAGCAGTGGTTCTCAACCTCCCTAACACCATGACCCTTTAATACAGTTCTCCTGTTATGGTGACCCCAAAACATAAAGCATTTTTGTTATTACTTCATACCTGTAACTTTGTTATTGTTATGAATTGTAATGTAAATATCTGTGCTTTCCAATGGCCTTAGGCAACCTCTGTTAAAAGGTTGTTTGACCCCGAAAGAGGTAGTAACCCACAGGTTGAGAACCTCTAAAGTGTATCAGAAAATTCATCTAAGAATGAAATGACCCAAATCTCAAATGCAAGAGCATCATGGTACTGTAAACCACGAACAGGTTTAGTAGAAATCATTACTTCTTGAGTCTCTCAGCACTGAGGTAAATGTGCCCAGCTCGGATCACCAGGTCGATTGCAGCAGGGCCTACAAACAGATTGATCTTTTCCCCTCAGGGCCTGGCACTGCTTAAAAGCTCTTTCCTCCATTGGTTCTTGAGATAAAATTGAGTCTGAACTATTGGAAGGAGGGGGTTATTGCTTACTGTCAAAACTTTATGAGAAAATGAAGATTCTAGAAAGTTTCATATTGCAATTTTTTAAAAGGAATTAGTCTAAGTAAATGACCCAAAGTTACCTGTGATCTATTTTAAGGAGACAATTTAATTTTATTTGCAAAGATTCAATAGGATTTTGGCAGTCTGAATTTGGACGCAGTATGCAAACGGGTCTGTTATGTCACAATGGAGATGTAATGTTCTGATTTTCCAGTGGACAATGTTCCCTTTCTAAAGTTTCTTTTTAAACTATGTGTTTTTTTTTTTTTAATTTAGTAGAGGTCTAAGAAGAAAAATATGCAGATAATAAGGTCTAACCTTGATTAGCATGCAGGGATAATCCCTTTGAAATGGTCTATTAGCTTTGTTTGTGAGGATGCTGGGTGTTGGGGGTAGGGGGCACCCACATGTAAAGTCCATTAAGTGGGGTAAATGACCCATGAGAACTTGGTTTTGGAGAGAATTGATTTAAAGTGGTGTATTTAGGAATGGGTCTCAGTACATTTGTGGGATTTATCTTAAAATTGGTTTCTGTTTATTATCTGCCTTTTCTTTTTTGGAAGATGTGTTTACATGCTAAGAGGGTTGAAAGTGTTGAAATGAATCTTGTCAAGTGAGTGAATTTCCAGGAGGAGGGGAGCATTGATGGCAGAAAAAAAAAAAACCTCATAATTCCCCAGGGAGGAAATGGGGGACCTCAGAAAGTGTGAAAGCCCCATGGGTAATGGGCAGGAAATCAGTTCTTCCAAATCAGTGCCAGGAGGTGGGTAAATTACGAAATGTACCCTCAGGGGGATAGTATAAAACCATTTTATTTAATTTTACTAGGAGTAAATTATGGCAAGTATATGTAAAGCCTCATCACCATCAGGCATTGCATGTGCAGTGTTATGGCAATCATGTGAAAAGAAGAAGAAAGACACCTAGGGCTCACAAAACAAAGCCTCACCCTTGCACATCAAGTCTCTGCAAGGCTAGGCACATCCTCTCCCACTGAGACCAGACAAGGCAGCCTAGCGAGGGGAATGAGATCTACAGACACGAAACGGCTTTAGGAACAGCCCCTGCTCCAGTTGTAGGGGGACCTGCATGAAGACTAAGCTGCACTTTTGATGTGTATGTGCAAGACATGGGTGGAGTATGATAGGCCCAGCCCCTGTATGCCCTTTGATTAGTGCTTCAGTCTCAGAGAGCCCCTACTGGTCCAGGCTAGTTGACTTTGTTGGTCTTCCTATGGAGTTCCTATTCCTTCTGGGTTCCTTGATTCTTCCCCCAACTCTTCCATAAGACTCTCTCAGCTCCATACAATGTTTGGCTATTGTCCTCTGCCCTATTTCAGTCAGCTGCTGCATGGAGCCTCTCAGAGGACAGTTGTGTTAGGCTCCTGTCTACAAGCAAAATGGAGTATAGTTAATAGTGTCAGAGATTGGTGCTTGCCCTTGGGATAGGTTTCAAGTTTGGCCAGTGATTAGTTGGCCATTGCCTCAATCTCTGTTCCATCTTTGTCCCTGCATTTCTTGTAGACAAATTTTGGGTTGAAAATTTTGTGAGTGAGTTGGTGTCCTTATCCCTATAATGGGGGTCTTGCCAGGCTACAGGAAGTGACCACTTCACTGTAGGTTCCATATTCTCACTGCTAGGAGTCTCAACTAAAGTTATCCCAGAGACTCTGGGAGCCTCCCCATCCCAGGTCTCTGGTGTGTCCTAGAGATGCTCACCAGCCACCAATTTCCGTTAATTTTCTTGGCCCTCTGGCCCTCTCTCTTTGCCTCTCTACACTTGATCTTGATCCCCCTCATTTCCCTCCCCACCTCCTCTCCCACCCAGACTCCTACCTCCATCTGCCTCATAGGACTATTTTATTCCCCATTCTAAGTAAGTTTCAAGCATCCTTGCTTGGGCCTTCCTGTTGGTTTAGTGTCTTTGGGTCTGTGAAGTGTAATGTGGGTGTCCTGTACTTTTTGGCTAATATCCACTTATAAGTAAGTACATACCATGCATGTACTTTTGGGTCTGGGCTAGCTCACTCAGGATGATATTTTTTAGTTCCATTCATTTGCCTGCAAAATTCATAATGTCCTTGGTTTTCATAGCCGAGTAGTATTCCATTATGTAAATGAACCAAATTTTCTGTATCCACTCTTCACTTGAAGGACATCTGGATTGTTTCCAGTTTCTGGCTATTCCGAATGAAGCTGCTATGAACAGTGGAGCATATCTTCTTGTGGTATGGCAGAGCATCTCTTGCTTATGTGCCCAGGAGTTTTATGGCTGGGTCTTCAGGTGGAACTATTCCAAATTTTCTGAGAAATCACCAAATTGATTTCCATAAGTTTGTACTCCCACCAGCAATGGAGGAATGTTCTCCTTCCTCCACATCCTTGCCAGCATGTGCTGTCACCTGAGTTTTTTATGTTAGCCATTCCTATGGATGTAAAATGGAATCTCCAGGTCATTTTGATTTGCATTTCCCTGATGACTAAGGATGCTAAGCATTTTTTTTTAAGTGCTTCTCAGTCATTCGAGATTCCTCTATTGAGAATTCTCTGTTTAACTCTGTACCTCATTTTTAAATTTGTTTATTTTGTTTGTTGGTGTCTAATTGCTTGAGTTCTTTATATATTTTGGATATTAGCTCTCTGTCAGATGTAGAGTTGGTGAAGTTTTTTTTTTTTTTTGCAGTCTGTAGGCTGGCATTTTGTTATATTGATAGTGTCCTTCTATTACAGAAGCTTTTCAGCTTCATGAGGTCCCATTTATTAATTGTTGATTTTAGTGCCTGAGTCATTGGTGTTCTGTTCAGGAAGTTGTCTCCTGTACTAGTAAGGTTAAGGCTACTTCCCACTTTCTCTTCTATTAGATTTAGTGAATCTTGTTTTATGTTGTGGTCTTTGATCCACTTGAGTTTTGTGCATGGTGAGAAATATGGTTCCATTTGCATTCTCCTACATGCAGCCTGATTATTTCTGAGTCTTCAATTTGACTCCACTGATCAACCTGTCTGTTTCTATACAAATACCATGCAGTTTTTATTACTATTGCTCTGTAGTACAGCTTCAAATCAAGGATGGTGATACCTCCAGAAGTTCTTTTATTATACAGGATTGTTTTAACTATCTTGGAGTTTTTGTTTTTTTATATCAAGTTGAGAATTTGTCTTTCAAGTGCTGTAAAGAATTGTGCTAGAATTTTGATGGGAATCACATTGAATCTATAGATTGCTTTTGATTAGATAGCCATTTTTACTATTTTAATCCTACTAATCCATGAGCATGGAAGATCTTTCTGTTTTCTCATATCTTCTTCAATTTTTTTCTTTAGAGACTTCTTGTCATACAGATCTTTCACTTGCTTGGTTAGTTACACCAAGATATTTTATATTATTTGTGGCTATTGTCAAGGGTGTTATTTCCCTATTTCTTTCCCAACCTGTTTATCATCTGTATAAAGGAAGGATCCTGATTTTTTAAAGTTAATTTTGTATCCACTCACTTTGCTGAAGGTGTTTATTATCTATAGGAGTACTTCAATAGAGTTTTGGGGGTCACTTATGTATACTATCATATCATCTGAGAATAGTGATAGACTTCTTTCTTTCCAATTTGTATCCTCTTGATCTCCTTTAGTTGTTTGATTATTCCAGCTAGAACTTCAAGTAGTATATTGAAGAGATACAGAAAGTGGACAGCCTTGCCTTGTTTCTGATTTTAGTAGAATTGCTTTAAGTCTCTCTCCCTTTAATTTAATATTGGCTATTGGCTTGCTGTATATTACCTTTATTGTTTTTAGATATAGACCTTGTATCCCTCCCTCTAAGTCTCTCCAAGACCTTTAATGCATTTAGTGTTTTGATTTTTATGTGGTGGGAACATTTTCTTCTCTGGTCCAATCTATTTGGTGTTCTCTAAGCTTCTTATATGTTCATAGCTATCTCTTTCTTTAGGTTGGGGAAATTTTCTTCTATGATTTTGTTGAAGATATTTCTGGGCTTTTACTCTAAGAATCTGCTCCTCCTTCTATTCCTATTTTTCTTAGGTTTGGTCTTTTCATAGTGTCCCAAATTTCCTGAATGTTTTATATTAGATTTGGCATATTCTTTGACTGATGTATCAATTTCTTCAATGGTATCTTCTACACCTGAGATTCTGTCATGCATCTCTTGTATTTTGTTGGTGATGATTGTGTCTGTAGTTTCTGTTCTCTTTCCTAGGTTTTCCATCTCTAGGAGTCCCTCAGTTTGTGTTTTCTTTATTGCTTCTATTTTCATTTTCAGGTCTTGAACAGTTTTATTTATTTCCTTCACCTGTCTGATTGAATTTTCCTGTATTTCTTTAAGGGATATATTTATTTCCTCCTTAAAGGTCTCTCATCTTCATAAGATGAGATTTAAGGCCATTGTCTTGCTGAAGATGTTAGGATATCCAGGGCTTGCTGTAGTAGGAGAGTTGGGATCTGATGTTGCCATATTGTCTTGGGTCTTACGCTAGTCTTTAGCCATCTGGTTGTCTCTGGTGTTATCTGGCCTGGTAGTCTCTGGTGATAGCAGGTGTCTGGGACTACAGGTACAGGTGTACCACACACCCTCCAGTGGAGTCTGCGCAAAAAGTCCAAAAGCTTGGTCGCAATCCTGAGGCAAAAATTTTCAAGGAAACTGGTCTCCTAGAAGTCCTTGGTGTCCCCTAACACGGATGTGGTCCAGATTTGTCCTTGTGATAGTCGATGGAGGGTTTTTGCATGCTTTCTTTCAGTCTTGTTCTATTATAGTTATAGAGGTGCCCCCAAGGAATGATTTGCCAATAGCCAAGTTAGATTGGACGTTGTTTCCTGGCCTCCACTAGTGTTCCAATCAATCCTAGTCAATGCTGAACTGACCCTTGGCTTGGAATTTTATAAAGAATATTACCTATTCAAACGAAATACCTCCAGTGTTGTAAGAGAGATAGTGAAAGAAATCAGGCATTGCAGTTTACTGGATAAGAGTTAATAATCCCAGGGCAAGTTCAACAAAGTAAACTTAGAATTCTCATTACAGTCATGTATGTCAGACTACATTACTTAATAGAAGAAAGTTGGTGGGCTCCTCTGGTAAATGGAGGTCCCCCCCCCCACATACTTAGAATAACAGCTGTGTTACTCCCATATACAGGAATTTACAATGGTCTAGGAAGAAGATGGGTTGTGGTCTAAGAAGGAGCTAGAGTATTGTATTATTCACAGAAAGGTTAGCAAGAATGGGACCTCCCTGGTGCATACTTCCACTAGCCCAGAAGAATAGCATAGTTAGGTATTTACTAAGGGCTGGCTGGTGATGGGTTATACAATAGACTAGAATTGGAACAATGGCTAGGGTGTGAAGCCTTTACACATGGCTTCTGAGAATAAGCTGACTTTAGATAAGGCTGACTTTATTTCCATTGTAACCACTGCCTAGTTCCTGCCAATTCTCATGTACATATTTTTCTATAGAATCATTATACATCGGATGACCTCGATGTACCTTGGCTGTTGTATTACCTAACTCTCTTTTTCTTCTGTAATGACTATAAAAGTCTGATACTTACTTTGAGAAATTACACTCAGATTCAGCATTATCTTGTGTTGGTGTCTGTTTGTCACTCTCCAACTCCTTGGCCACCTGAGTACCAGAACCCCGATTTTCCCCAGTTTGAGGAACCCCGACTGGGTCGGCCCACGACACAGGTAGTAGTCCCTAATAGCATCAGGCCTCTGGTTTTCTTGGGTCACAGCAGTTCTCTTGGGAAGCAGGCATCGCAGGTTGTCTTGGCTTTCTTTCCTAGGTGTCAGCATGCCTACAGGGAGGCAGGCTGAGCAGTGGCCACTATTTTGTTTCAAATCACTGGGCCCAGAGAGGTAGGTAGGTCTTAAGCAAACAAACAGATGTTTTGAGAACACTTGAGAACATTTAATGAAAGAACTGATTGCTTTCATGTTTTTACCACTGTTGCCCAACTTTTCTATAAATGAAAAATAATTTTGGGTAAGAGTAATTTGCAAAAGATTTACTTTCATTATCTTATTTTTATGTTTGTGAGTGTACAGCTGATATGCACCCGGGAGGCCAGAAAGGGAGTCATAGGCTCAGGAGCTGGAGTTCTAAGCATCTGAAGTGGGTGTGCTCTCCAGCCCCAGGAATTATTTATTTATTTATTTATTTACTTACTTACTTACTTATTTTCCTTTATATGACAGTCACAGCCCCATCTTTTCTCTCAGTCCCACCCTTCCAAATCCCTCCCCCATTACTGCCTATCCTTCTCCTTAGAGAAGGGGAAGGACCCCCTGGGGTACCACCCTGCTCTAGGACATAAAGTCCCAGTAGGACAAAGTGCCTCTCCCACTGAGGCCCAACCATGTTGAGGTTTTGTCTTTTACTGTCTACTGTAATGCTAAGTACCCAAGGAGTCCATAAGAAGCTCCCCCCCCCCCCCCCGTGACCCTGCCCCTAAGTTAATTCCTATTGATGAATACAGATGCCAACTGCTAGTAGCTTGGCAGAAGAGACATAGGTGAGGTTTAGATTCTGCTGGTTTGGGGTTTGAGGAGGTACGTAAGGGGAAGAATGTGCAGGAGGCGAGGAAGGAGAAGCAGCCATGGGATAAGAAGGTCAAGAGAGTGTGTGGCCTTGAGAGCTGCCCAATTGGAGTTAAGAGTAGCCCCAATAGAGTTATCAGTAGGAAAATAGATTCTATCAGCATGGAGCTCTGCTACTGTGCTGTTTAGGGCTTATTGTAAATATAAAGGCTGTGAGTGTGTGTTTCATCTAGGAACTCAATAACCTAAGGTGGGGTAGAAACTCTGGCCTGGGATTTAAATATTTACTATAACATAACCAGGCAGTTCAGGTAGGGGAAGCAGATCCAATGGCAGCCAACAGAATCAGAGACAGCACCTGCTTCAATTGTTATCAGACCACATGAAGACCAAACTCCACATATCCTACAAATGTGTAGGGGGCCTAGGTCCAGGCACTGCATGCTCTTTGGTTGGTGGTTCCACCTTTGTGAGCACCATGGTCCCAGGTCAGTTGACTCTGTAGGTCTTGTGGTGTCCTTGACTACTCTGGTTTGCTCAATCCTATCTCTCGCTCCCTGAGCTCTGCCTGATGTTTGGCTGCGGGTCTCTGGATCTCTTTCCATCAGATGCTAGATGAAGCTGCTCAGGAGACAGTTAGGCCAGGCTCCTGTCTTCCAGCATGGAGTGTCAGGGGTTGGCTCTCTCCAGTGGCATAGGGCTCAAGTTGGGCCAGTCATTGGTTGGCCAGTCTCTCAATCTCTGCTCCATTTCTATTGTTGCACATCTTGTAGGCAGGACAAATTTTGGTTTTGTGGGTAGACTGATAAATTCCTCCCTCCACTGGAAGTCCAGCCTGGCTATAGGAGGTGGTCACTTCAGTCTCCGTATCCACAGCTGCTAGAAGTCTCACCTAGGGTCACCTCCATAGATTCCCAAAAGCCTTCCCTGTCCCAGGTCTCCAGCTAGTCCGATAGATGCCCACCCCCCATTTCTGTTCTCCTTCGTAGCCTCTTTCCAACTCCTCTGTCTCCACACTTGATCCTCATCCCCGTTCCCCACCTTACCCCTTTCCCACACAGTTCCAGTCAATGACTATTTTATTCCCCTCCTGTCTTGGAGCCCTCTGATTACTTAGTTTCTTTGGGTCTGTGGATTGTAGCATGATTATCCTGTATTTTCTGGCTGATGTCCGTTTACGCGTTAGTACATGCCATACGTGTATTTCTGGGTCTGAGTTGCTTCACTCTAGATGGTATTTTCTAGTTCCATCCATTTGTCTACAAATTTCATGATTTGTTTTTAATAGCTGAGTAGTATCAGGAATAAATTTTAATGGATGTTTTTATTAATCTACTTTACTGGTATATAAATTTACTGGTATATATAATTGTATACTTAAATAGCCGTTCACACACATGACCCTACATAACTACACAATACTTAACAAAATGCTAAATGCTTTTAGTATAATGTAGAGAAAAAGAAAAGAAGATTGTATGGATGGCACAAACTAATTCTGTCTGTAAAACAAAAACAAAATCAGGGGATTCCATTGTTTTTTATAGACAGGAAAAAAAAATTAGATATGAATCCTTCAGAAAGTAAAAACTGTAAAAATACAAAAAGTAAAAACTGCTTGTCTCTAAATGGTAATATGAGAAATTTATTTACTCTACAGATTTTTCTATATTTTTCAAAATATTTATAAAATTGAAACTTGAAAGTACTCTTAAATTTTGAGTGAAAAAATAACTTAATCTTTAAATTCTAACTTAATTGAAAGTTTTAAATTTTTCACTGTGGGGAAAGTAGAAAAAAATTAAAATAAAAAATTAAATACTGTACTAGCATATAATACAGGGATTCCACTTCTGTGTGTAGCCCCAGAAGTGCTGGAAGCAGTGATTCAAACAGATGTCTGTCCACACGTTTATAGTGGCATCATTTGTAACAGCCAGTGAAACATGTGGCACAAATGTCTCCCTGTAGGTGGGTGGTAAATAAAATACATACATAGTTGTTCAGCCTTAAGAAGAAAGAAAATCTGACACCCAGAGAACCCTGAAGTTATTCTATTAACTGGGCTAAGCAAGTCATTTGAAGGAAAATCCTGTATGATTCAATTTACTGTGGTCAAAATCCGAGACAGAACATGGAATGGAGGTTGACAGGAGTGGGGAGCGAGGAACGAAGAGTTAGCCTGTCCTGGACAGTTCTGAAGATGGATGATGATGGTGTTTGCACAGCAAGAGTGTTCTCAAAACGCCACTAAACTCTGCACTTAATCACGGTTAACACAGCAAGCTTAAGGTTATGAATATTTTATCACAATTTAAAAAATATTTTCACCTAATAGAAGTTAGAGTCCAGATAACACTGGGGCCCTAGGTGAGTTGATATAGGAAGTGACAAAGTTGCAAGCTGGCATGCCAGTCACTGAGATGCTAGACAGCTAGGTGGGGACAGCTGAGCTGCAGAGCCAATGAGACTGACTGTGAAGCTGGGGGTGCTGGAGCCATAGAAGGGGAGAAACTCAAAGTTGCCAGCAGAGTCCAGCATGTGTAGCCTAGCCTTCCATTTTGATAGCTGTGATGGTTAAAATTGTAAGCTTGACAACTCTTAGACTCGCGTGGAGACTGGGTCTCTGTGCCAAGTACCAATGGAAGAGTATCGTCATAACCTTAGACTTGAGTTGGGAGGGCTTGTCCACTGTAGGCAGCAGATTCCCTATTTGATATCCTGGCTGCATAGAGAAGAGGGACTGAGAGTCACTCATGCATTCATGCTCTGCTTCCTGATTGTAGAGGCAATGAGGCTGCAGCTTTAAGCTCTTGTCTGCTTGACTCTGTCCTCATCATGGACCAAACCTTTGAAATGTGAGGATAAACTCTTTCTTCCTTAACTTGTTCTTGTCAAAGATGTCATTACAGCACCAGGAATATAAGATAATGGCCAAGGAGATAATAACTATCAGAAGTGACTTGCCCAGTGTCCCGGGGATGGCAGAGACAACCTAGCTCCCCACCTTACCACCTTTTCTTTCACAATATGTCAACCTTTATATGTCCTAAATGACAGAAGTCAGAGTGGCAAGAGAGGAGAAGACACCACGGGGCCCAGGAGAAGGTAGAGAGAAGTGGAAGACAGGGAAAGCTAGCAGCCAGGGGGATGAGTCAAAGTTGCAGACAAGATCGAGCACTTAAACAAGGCCCTGCGTCTGCATTGAACATTTGACGATTACGGGTTGTCAGCATGGTAAACTGATTCATAATTATTTTATGGGAGTTTAGCAACTCTCTCTGAAACTGGCGCAGAGCAGTTGCAGAGCTGTTAATCCTGGATGTTTATTACCCACCATTCAATGAATAGCTTAATAAATCTAAAGAAGTCCAATTTATGAGGATGGTTATGGCATGCTATTCAAATTTCAAGCAATTACAATAAAACTGTGTCTATTGAGGGTAAGGTGCCCCCCCATCTGATATGAGAATGGCTGAAACTTGGCTTCCCCTGGAGCTATTCTTTGTTCCTTATCTGGGCCACAGGGGGCCAGAGGCTGTCTTAGGTTGTCATGTGTCTAGAAAATGCAGGGAACACAAGCCTGTTATTTCTCTTCTGTCTAGGGAACCAGGCTTCTGAAGACTCAATGTGAACTCTATGAGATGGACACCAGAGCTCAGTTTGCACAGGCTCTAGGCATGCTCTAAGGGGTAAACTGACCAATTTGGGGAAGAATAGGGGTTTTTTCACAGCTTCTTTCAAATTCATAGGTTTCTTTGCTCGCTGTCAGGAGTTCAATGCTCCTGCAGATGGCGCTAGAATTGGAAATAGAAAAATAATCTATGCACTCCTTTCTTTCCTCCCTTCTCTTCCTCTTCTTTCCCTTTCCTTTGCACCCCCCATTCCTTCTGCCATGCCCCATTCTCCCTCTCTTAATGGCATTGCTCCTTAGAATACTTCTTGACACATTGTTTTTCCATTGAGAGACAACTGGTTGAAAATGATGCCAAAGAGACTAGCTCCTGAGAGGAAAGAGTGAAATGGAAGGGCACGGGGCTAAAAAGGACAGCGACTCCAGTCCTAGCTGTGGCTCACATCATTACTGTGTGGCTTTTGCTAAGTCATTTCAACTGCTGTGCCTCAGTTTCTCTTTTGTATTCTAACCTTGCACCATTCTACAGCTCAATGAAGAGGAACATGGAGGGCAGGGAGAAAAGGAGATCCACAGAGGAGGGTCCCTGGCTGAATGGTCAGACTGTCTGCACATCACCAAAAGAGACACAGAGCCCTCTTCCTTAAGGGTTCAAATCCATCAAAAAGACATGTATTCAAATAACCACAAGGAGTATACAATGGACATTTTGAAGAAAGTGCTGTATGTACATATCGAGGGAAAGTCACATGTTTTTGGAATTAGTTAGGACTTATTTATATCAACCTTCATGGAGAATTCATATGTGAGTTTGACCTTCAAGTGTGGTGATTTGACATTCATGCCTGAGGGACTAGGGACAGGGCATCCCAGGATGTCTTAGTGAGAGTTTCTATTGCTGCAACAAAACACCATGACCAAATAGCAAGTTGGAGAACAAAGGGTTTATTGGGCTTACACTTCCAGATCATAGTTCACCATTGGAAGAAGTCGGGGCAGGAGCTCAGGCAGGGCTCGAACCTGGAGGCAGGAACTGATGCAGAGGCCATCAAGGGGTACTGATTACTGGCTTGCTTCCCATAGCTTGCCCAGTCTGATTTCTTAAAAAACACAGGACTACCAGCCCAGAGATGGCAACCATGGGCTTGGCCCTCCCTCATTGATCACTAATTGAGAAAATATCTATAGCTGGATCTCATGGAGACATTTCCTCAACTGACGTTCCTTCTTATCTGATGACTCTATCTTGTGTCAAGTTGACAAACAAAACCACCAGTACACAGAGAAAGTGTCCAGCTTAGATAAAGAGGAAGAAAAGTCCCCTTACTTATTATACTAGAGGTGCAGGCACACTAGGGCTACAGTAGACAGAGCCTCTGATGCTACAGACATAGGATGAGGAAATGGAAACAGACTGAAGCACAAGGCACAGTCTTGGGAGAAATTGGAAATGATCTTGAAAAGATACAACCCCTAAAAGAGCTTCCTTGATGAAGGCTGAGTGTATTCAGAATGTAGCTGAGGTTAACAGTAGTTTAGAAAATGGCAGTAGTAGGTTCTCCTCTAGGGTCCATGACCTCATTGGAGTATTTGGTCAGGTATATAGGCCTAGGCATAAGTTCCTGAGTATTGAGTATGGTGTAAGTGTAATTAGATGGTCCCCAAGATTTAAGTTCTGCTATTACACTCTTGGAGATAGATATCTTGCTGTGGCTGGTCATCATTGTGGTTCACAGGTTTTACACATGGGTGGGACTATTGATTACTTTTCTCTCTTGGAAGCTTATATAACACCTTCCAAAATTATGAGAGCTAGTCCTTAGTGAGGAGGCTTCTGGGATAATTCTGAAGTGTGTGTGTGTGTGTGTGTGTGTGTGTGTGTGTGTGTGTGATCTTTACCAGTAGGATCTTACCTTCAAGTTTTAGGACACAACCAAAGGCAAAAGCAAAAATCTATATTGTTTTGGGAGATTATACAAATCCATAACTGTTCAAAATACTAGTAATAGCTGATTGTGTTCTACCCAACCCCACTGATCTATCTATAACACAGTCCTCATGCCTAGGACTCAGGGAACATTATGAAAGAGAGGGTGGAAAGATAATCAGAGCCAGGGACCAGGATGTCTGCCAGGAAATAGTGTCTTTCATGTATAACAGGGAAGCTACACTCAGGAAATTCAACACTATGTTTGACTGAACCAAGAGCAGCATAGTGACTAAACCTGACATGCCACAAATGGGAGAGACTTTCAGAAGTCTCCACCTCTAGATAAAGAATTTTGGCCAACTCATAGCTTCTGAGGGAAGGAGATTTCGGTTTCTCCAGGGATAAACCCTCCCATAGGTTATACAAGCCCAAGTGGTCATTCCTAAACACATGTGCACATACCAGCAACACTAAGAGGACTCATCCCATTGTGTGTATGTGGACGCGCGCGCGCGTGTGTGTGTTTTTGTGTGTGTGTGTGTGTGTGTGTGTGTGTGTGTGTGTGTATGCATGTATGTATGTATGTGAGACAATGATAATTAAAGATAATGGGGTAGTGAATTTGAGAAAGAGTAGAAGGGGACAATAAGAAGACTTGGAGAGGGAAGAAAGGAGTGGAAATGATGTAAATATAATACTCACATATGAAATCTCACAAACTTAAAATTTTAAACAGATAAATGACTCAAGTCCAATATATTTTGGAGAGTCTTAATTTAAGACTAAGGCCTTTATGTTATTTCCTTTAGGTAACAGGCACCAAGGAGCTGACAAGATGTTTTTGTGTGGGAAGCCTACTAGTTTTATGTTTTAGAACTAAAACCAAGACTACATTAAATGGAAGGATACTGGATGCTGAGAAGCAATTAGAATGTTATTACTGTAATCTAAAAAAAAATAATGAGAATAGATGCAGGACTCTCTCCACGGAAATGAGGGCAGGAGAGAAGCATGCAAAGTATTTCAGAGACATAAGCAAGACTTGGTGACATGAACACTGAACAAGAGAGAGGTGAAGATGGTTCAGAGCCATTGACTTGGGGGAATATTTACACCACTCTCAAAGTTGGGGAAGCTAGAGATGGGCTGTAAAGGAAACACATGTAGATGTTTCTGAGCTGTGTGTGACTGTTAGTCAAGCTGGCAGTTACAAACATGGACTTCAAACAGACACAGGGGCCTGGGCTAGTGTCTAGAGATCCCTTCCATCTAAAAATTTACATTGAAAGCACAAGGGGATCCATGTGCCACAATGACGGGATGGGACGGGGGCAGGGGAGAATAAAATAAATAAAAAAGACAAAGGGGAAATATTGCCCAAAGTCTGCTCAAAATTGGGGAGGAGAAACCATTTAAGCCACTAATAGAAAGCTGTTGGTCAAGTCATGTTGATGTGCTTGAAGCTGATAACAGTATACAGAAGCTCATGAATACTCTATAGTCCATTGTTGAGCAAGAAGGCGTAAAATCATGAAGAAGCTCCAGTCAAGAAAGTGTAAGACCCTGTCGAGACTTAGCTTACTGGAGACCCCCTGAGTAAATCACATGAAGCCTGATTGATGCAAAAAGCAAGAGGATTTTTAATGTTCCAGTACACTGGGGTCGTCCCAGACTCTAAGGAGAGGAGGCAACCCCACACAGGTTGTTCAATGAGCTTTTATACAATGTTCAGGGCAGCAGCCATTAGATACAATGTGATTGGCAAAACAGCGTGACTTTTTGAATTGATTGATCTTCAGGGAATGAGGTGGCAAGGACTTCCTTGTCTGAAAGTGGGCAAAGGTCCACCCTGCAGAGTGTCCCCAACTGCAGGTTGGTTCTCACCCTGTGGTCTGAGGAATGTTAATTAGCCTCTCTCTTCTGGAGGGGCAAGAGTCCATCACCTTCCAAATTTCCTGAGCTTACAGAAATTCCTGGCCTCCCAGTGTTTTTCTGAGATGTCCCTGTTTACTCGGTTCTCACAAAAGGCTAGTGACTATTCAGTATATGGTCATCATAATCACTTATATTATAATTTGTTAATTGAATAAATGTTCTTTCTTACTTCCTTATACCTTCTAGGCACTTAGCTAGAGGATCCTTGTAGGGACTGGTGATATAGATGCCTTGCTTTTGAGGTAGTCAGCACTGAATTGTAAGCAACAGGAGAGCACACAATGGTTCAAGTGTAGCACAGAGGAAGAAAATTGTCTTCTACTTGGTAAGGAAGTCAGAGAAACTTCTGACAAAGCACCATTCATTTGGGATTTAAAAGGTTAGAAGATGCCTGCTGGGCTGGAAGGGGGTGGGAATTATTTCACACAGGGTAAACAAACAGGATGTAAGAAAGGGGTGTCAAAAAGAATGTATTTTGTAAATGACGAGCAAATTGCCATTTACAGGTCATGAAGTATGAAGGGAGTGTCAATTAGTAGGGCAAAAAGACAGAGAGTATAAATGGCTTCAGATATCGTGCTTAGGCTAAGTAGTTGGCCTTCACCTCATAGGAGAGAGAAAAGGCACAGTAAGGAAGACATGGAGCTTAAAAACTATCTTTGATTCCAACAATCCTATTTATTGATTCCTTTCTCCCAATCAGTTCCTCTCACCGTTACTTTTTTCAGCATAAGATGAACATTAAGTTCTTTTATTTTTCATTATCTTTCTTTAATAATTAAATATACCTTTTCTAGTACCACTACATTTGTATGAGTTGTTATATTTTTTTTTTCCATTGGCATCTAGGTAATAAGTTACCTCTTTTTAATTTCCTCTGAAATCAGTGGAATGGAAATTAAGAAAAAAACAGAAAGCATAAACAAATCCAGACTTTATTCTTTGAGAAAGAGTAATAAAATATATACACTCCTTGGATGCCCAATTAATATAAAAGAAAGGGAGTGTAAAATATACAAGATTAAAAATGGAAAAGGACTCCCATCATCTTTACATGCTTGAGTTAGATAATAACAGAATCTGAAACCTGAGGGGGAGTGAATGAATTCCACTCAAGGAAACATCTAAAATCTATTTAAGAGGAAACATCTATAAAATCTCCCCTATACTAAAATCTATTTAAGAAGAAATGAAGAAATGGATACCTCAACTTAGTCAATTATTACAGAAGTTGATAATCTCATTAGGGGGCTATTACTGGTCTTCCAAGCTGAGTTTTAGATAACCCAACAACAGCAATTCCAATGCAATCTAATCATCCTAGACAATCAAAGGAAATAGAAACCTGGGTAGTCTCAATAACGAAGTTCAACAAGAACTGCAAAGGAGAATTATACGTGCCAATACCATTTATTAACGCAATGCTGATGTAGTTGCAAGGGACATGTTTCCCATAGACTCATGTGTTTGGACACTAGGTCCCCAAATGCTGCCACTGCTTAAGAAGTTTGTAGGATTTTTAGGAGCTTCACCAGAGGAGATAGGTTACTAGGGGTGGGCTTTGAGGCTTTGAGGCTTTGAGGCTTTGTAGCCAGGTCCTACCTGCTCATTCTGTATTCTTGAGTGTGGATGCAATGTGAACAGCCAACTCCTGGTTGTGCTGCCATGCTTTCCCTGGCTGCTGCATGTACCATGATGGACTTATTGTCTAGAACTGAAAGCCCTCCCCTCTTACATTGTTCTTGTTATGCTGTTTATCAAAGCATTGAGAAAGGAACTAGGGAAGACACAAAATGAAATGTTGGTGAATAAAACATGACAGTGCTCTAAAGAATACTTTATTATAAATAATCAGTTTTTATATTACATTCTATTTGCTGTTGCATTGTACGTGCATATGTGTATGCATGCCCGCAAGTGCCACAGCATGCGCATGGGGGCTAGGGGACAACTTATTGGAGTTGGTTTTCTCCTTCTACCTATATGTGGGTTCCAGGGTTCGAACTCAAGTCCCCAGGCTTGTTTAGTAAGTGCCCTCCCCACTGAGCCATCTTACCAGCCTGCCTAGGCAGATTTTATGGTAGATGCTGCTCAATATAAGAAAATCTATTTGAATAGTCAGTATTTCATAAATACAGTTATATCAATATGCACCAATTAGATAAAATGGAACATAAACATGCATATTTACTTATGTATAATATGTATATTATATTTATAGATTGTATATTGATATATGATTGTCTCTAACATAGTTTTAATATGAATAATAATTCTTTATAACTTGAGTGAACTATGGTTTAAGGTTGGGAAAGATTTACTAATGAAAGATATCTAGAATGAAAACAAAATGCATGTGTATTTGAATATACATAAATCAAAATAAACTTTAATACAAAAGTACAAACAATGTTTTTCCTTAAAGAATAAGATACAATAAAATGTTAGAGAAAATGGCACAGTAAAAGCCTCCAAAAAGTTCCTTCTCTATAAATGTAGTGTTTTTTAATGATTTACTCATTTTTATTTTATGTGCATTGGTGTTTTGCCTACATGTATGCCTGTGTGAGGATGTCAAGTCCTCTGGAACTGGAGTTACAGACAGTTGTGAGCTACCATGTAGGTGTTGGGAATTGAATATAGTTCTATGTAAGGGCATTCAGTGAGCTTAACCACTGAGCCATCTCTCCAGCCCCACCCCCCAATAAACTTTTGTAGAACTCTGGAACTTAACAAAATCATTATAAAAACCCAGGGTGTATTTACCCTCAGCGGTGGGTGGAGTCATTTAAGAGCCAAGGTTTTAGAGCATTTTTACTGCCCTTATTCCTATCACCTGTTCTCCCAACTCTGCAGCAGACACTAAAATAAACATTCCTCATTCAGACTGAAAACCAGCAGTCTAGCAGCCAGCAGGACAACTGCTTCAAAATCACTAAAAATAGAAATGAAGAAGTACCGAGGGGAGTAAGACAGTATACTGGAAAATAGCCACTTAGTAGAGAATAGGACAGTGACAAAGGGGCAGAGTAGCAGAAAAGACACATGATATGTACAGAGCTGAGGGCATAATGGTGGCCATGAATCACACCTCGTTAGTTATAGTAGATACAAACACATTAAACATTAACAGTAAATAATTAAACTCTGAACATAAGGAGGAGGTTGACAGACTTGATTTTTGAAAAGAGCCTTCTCATGTGCTGCCTATAAGAAATATGTTTTAAGTTCAGAAGATACGTAGGTTGAAAATTCAAGTGTAGGGAAAGCTGTGTTATGCAGATGGAGGTTGAGTGGATTACAAGTATCAGAAAATGGACTTGAAGACAAAAATTATTACTGAGAACTTAGGAGGTAATCAAGATAAATACACATGTACTTTACAATTGAATCGCCAAGTAGATGAAGCAAGATACGTACGGAATTAAAGGGGAAACTGGCCATTGATAAGAGAACTTGGAGTCTTTAATGCCCCACTTTCAACTATGGATTACAAAACAAGGAACTAACACCGCTAGACACACCTAACAGAAATTCACAGAATACTCTGCCCAATAAAAGCCAGAAACACACACACACACCAGCCTGCACACACATGCACGTATGCATACAGACTCAAATACACACAAGAAATACACATCAAGAAAAATTGTAGATGAACAAACCAAATAACTTATGAAAGGACATATTTCTAGAATGATACATATTATGAACAGATTCAGGGGCTGGTGCAACAGTTGATTGTGACTATCAACTTGATTGGCTAAAGAAACAACTAGAGGCCACTTTTGAGTGGGTACGTTAGGGAATTTTCAGAGAAGTTTAATTGAGGAGAGGATAGCCTTATTGCGTATGGGTTGTATCAATTCATGGGCTGGAATCTTGGACTGAATAAAAAGGGAAAAGTGTAGAATGCCCACATGCCTCTTTTTTTCTGTTTCATGATACACAGAGATATAAGCAAAGGCACCTCTTACTGCCACACCTTCTCTGCCAGGATGGAGTTCACCTCTTGAACTGTGAGCAAAAACTCAACATTCACTTCCCTGTTTTGCTTCTTAGGAGGTGTTTGGTCCCAGAAATGACAAATACAATATTAAAGAAACAAAATCAAAATAAAAATTTTTGTCCTAAGAATGCAAGGTTACCTTAGCACGATAAGATATCATTTTAATAGAATAAGAGGCAAAAGCCCATCTCTAGAGAGGCAGGAAAAAAAAAACGAGAAAAAATCTCAACATGTTCTTGTGATAAAAATGAAGAGCAAATTGATAATGGAAAACAGACTCCCAAAGAAGCAGCATCTACCAGGAACCTACCTATAGTCTTTCCTTTGAGGGCAGCAGCAAGATGAAGATGCTGTCCAGAGGCAGAGGGGAGAGTCGAGAAACAAACCTCTGGTCCTCTGTTTGTCAACAAGGACACCAAGACAATAAGGGATGGAAAGAATTGTCTTTTTAACTCATGATACAAGGACAGCTGGATATCCACATGCAGACAAATGAATGAAAGTATAGCCCACCCACCTCACTTCATAAACATGAGGATTAAATCACAATAGATCAGAGGCCTATATTTAAAAGCTAAAATTAGAAACGACATAAAAAACACAGGTATTTCAGATCCTGGATTAAAACTAGTTTCTTAAAAAGAAATCTATGACATCAAAAACACAGCCAACCAACTGGGTCCTACAGCCATGGCTGCGGCTGATGCTGTAGTGTTGCTGGGATCCTCTGTCCCTGTCCCGGATAACTCCAGAAAGCCAAGATGGAGAAGGCCGAGGAGGAGCTGGAAGAGGACAGCTAGATGAGCTAGATGAGACCCTGTCCGAGGGACTCTGGGGTCTGATGGAGATGTTTTTGGAGAGGATCCGGTCTGCCACCGGGGCTGCCTTTGATCACCTTTGATCTCCCGCTCTTCCTGGCTCAGAAGATGTACAGATTTTCCAGGGCAGCTTTGTGTTTTGGGACCACTGCCTTCATGATCCCGGTTCTTCCTGTTGTCTTTGAGACAGAAACCTTGCAAATGGAGCAACAACAGCAACTGCAGCAATGGCAGAGACTTTTAAGGCCTAACACAGGGCTGTCAGGAGGAATGCCAGGGGCATTTCCCACTTTCTGGAAAGATTCAGATTATTACCACTGTATTTGTCTTGGTGGGAGCACTTGGAAATTCAGTTATGTTTGAAGTGCTGATGGCTTGAACTTCTTCTTGCCCTCCCTCCCCCCTTAACGTTGGCACATTGATCTATTTAAACCTGATGGGAACTTTGTCCTTTTCTCACGGAACGACCCCAGTTGCGCCTGTGCCCTTCATAATGTTCCCACTCATTTCTTGTTCTCACTCTGATGCTGGAGTACAGTCATGTGGAAGGTTATTCCACTCTTATTACTTTAGTAAGTCGCTCCTGAGAGAGTTCTCACATGCCCACTGTGGGAAAGAAGTAAGCACCCCTACCAGTAAGGACTTCTCTTTTTAAAGGATGGAAATGTCTAAGAGGTGTAAACAGTGTGGAACTGACAAAATCTATTACAGCTGTCCTAGGAAACAGCCAGCAGGAATCCCTATGGGTGCTGAGGAGCAGGGAGGCTGGTTGTCCTTTTAGCCAGACTGGGACTGTGGATAGAGCAGGCGCTTATCTCCTCTGCACATTTCAGCTCTTAGACCTTTGTGTGTGTAAAATAAGTCAGTGCTGGCTTTTTTTTTTGTATTTAAATATTAAAAGAACTCCAACTGAAAGCATCAAAAACAGGAACAAAGGTAAACAAAACAACAACAACAAAAAACCCAAACCAAACCAAACAAACAAACTGCAGTCAAGCAAAGAAAAATAACTTTACCAAAATTATAAACCTTGCTTCCTCAAAGGACATTACCAAGACATTCTAGACAAATAGAGAATGAGATAATATATTTATTGTATAGTATCTATAATATATAAATAGATAAAGAACTGTTTTTTTAGTCCACTAACAAAGACAAGCCAGTTTAAAAATGGGTTATGGCTCAATGGTAGAGAACATGCTTCAATATAAGTTCAAAACTAAAATCTCAAAATGGGATAAAAATTTGAGCGGCTGCTTCTCCATTGAAGACACACAAATCGCCAATAACTATGCTTATACCATTAGGTAAGTAAATAAATGCAAAACAAACCCACAAGGAAATACCATTTCATATCCAATAACAAAAGGAACTATAATAATAAGGACAATCAAGTGGAAACTGGAGCCTTTCTACACTGGAGGAATAGGAAACAGTACAGCTGCCCTGGAAACAGTTACTCAAAGTTAAACGTAGGGTCATCATGCAATCTTCTGGTGTATTGCCAAGGGAATTGAAAGCCTGTTTGTGTAGAGTCATCCAGCTGCTCATAGCAGCCCTGTTCCACCCATGCCAAAGGTGGAAACAGTCAAATATCCACCAAGGAAGAACTGGAGAAGCAAAATCAACAGACTGCTATTAGTTCAGAATTAAGGCCAGCGTTTTAGTTCATGCTCTAACATGGATGAACTTTGAATACATGCTAAATGAATGAAGCAGAAAAAGGGACCATATATTATAGGATTTCTTCCTATGAGATAGCAAGATGAGGTCAATCCATAGAGAGGAAACATATTGAGGTTTCCAGGGAAGACAGCAGCTTGTTCAAGCAATTAATATATTCCAGAGTTAGGCAGTGGGGACTGCATCAAAGCCTGTAACTCAAAAATCAACGAGTGAGTTGTGCACTCAAAACAGTAACTTTCACAGTGTGTAGTACGGTAACTTAGACCTGAAAAAAATTTTAGGTTATGCATCTTGGAAAATATATAACAGAGATAACAATATACTTATAAAAATGTGACTCAAACAGTATTTAAATTGTTAATTTCTCTACTGTGCAGAGAAATTAGAAGTTGACAAATAGACCAAATCCCAGCCAATAGAGCAAATTATACCAAAAAAATGATTCATAGAAGGGCATATGCAAATGGTGTGAAATATGTACACTTCACTGACAGTCATAGAAATGCAAATTAAAATAACAATGAGGGATCTTTTGCACTCACCAGACTGGCAAAGATCAAAAGGAACTACCATATCTGCTCTGAGCAGAGGCTGTGAGGAAGAAATGGGGCCTCACACATTGCTGCTTGGGATAGGGACGGAGCTGTGTTCTTCTGGAAGTAAGCAGGCAATGCCTATTAATATCCAAAGTACATAGAAACTGCAATCTAGCAATCCTACTTCTGTGAATCTATGCCAAGGAAATTAGATAGCAGCTTCTAAAGATAGCACTGGAAACACACATGCATATTGTTGCTGAATTAGTTATTGGTGTTTATAGTGATGCCATCCGAATACACTGTTGTATATTTACATACATTATGTGTATATGTATATAAAGACAAGGATGAATACCAGAGGATTTGAAGAGAATTGGCTTTTATTGGACCAGAAAAGGAATGAATAAGATACACACACACACACACACACACACACACACACGTAGAGAATTCTTTTAATAATGTAAGAACATACATGTGTTTGCTTATGTATTCACAACATATATATACTACATATCTCAATGTAGATATGTCTATAATCATACTTTTAATATACATAAAGACAGAGAGGAAATGATTTTGGCATTTTTGCATTAGAAAATATGGAGAGCGCTACAACTAACCAGGAAAATGTTCTATAACTGCTTCCTGGTTTGAAACATTCCCTTCAGGAAAGAGGCAGAAGGCTCATGAGATCCAGGAAGTAAACAAACCACACATATCACAAAAAGACAAAATTTACAAGATCCATACCCTCAAGGTTTTAGAAGCAATAATTAACTGCCGGGGAGGGGACTCTGGGCAGCCAAGTTGGCCAAAGGAAACTCTCAGGTCAGCTGCCAGGAAGTCATGCAGACAGTTCCGGGGTGAAGCTCTCTGGTATTGGGGTGAGCTTCTCAGCAGTGCAGCTGCTTTTGAGTCATGCCTGTTCATGTACCTCTTCATCCACACTCCTGTAAGCAGTTCTAGTGAATAACCTTGAGTCATCAAATTGAACTCTAGAGTAATTGCTATAGCGTCTGTATGTCATAGATTCCTTAGCTGGGCTTAGTAGACGTGTGTGCCCTCTTTACCTAAGAAAAGTCTCATACCCCTGGAAGACACGACGGAGTTCTTGGTTAAATCTACACTAGAGTTGAGGCAATATAGTTTCTTCATGAAGTCCATCTACTAGAACACCTTCTATGATGCTTCAGCTCCATGTAAGAGTTAACTCAATTATTTTCCTGCAAGAATGGGTGACCAATTCATCAATGCCCTGTTCTGATGCCACGACTCATTCATCTATCTTGTACTTTTTCTTCCTACAAGGCATGTATGGAACAAAAGCACCTACACAATCTCCACCTATTCCCTGCCATCAGGCTGCATGCTCATATCTCTCTGATGCTGCCCACAAACTGGAGCAGGGAACCCAAAAGAAACAGATAGGATCAATACATTTGTCATCATATCTTCTCTTAGAGTTTATCCTTGGTCTTTATGGATAATAAAGAGATCCAGCCTATGGTCTTCCTTTACTTCTGCCTAGATTTTGCAAGCCTGAATGATCTGCAAACAGTAAATGAGCTACTAATATGCACAAAGCTTTATTCTAAGCACCTGGACATGAGGGCGAGGAGATTGGTGGAGAAATGTTGAAAATACAAAGAGGCAAACAGGACATCTGCTCTGAATGAGGTCATAGCAAGAGGGGATGGGAGATCAGTTAAGAGAGGCAGTTGCAACCAGTGGAATGGGGCCTTTTCATGCTGGTGGAACAGGTGGTCTCTAACAGGAAGTAATCCCAACTATCTTTGTCAAAACATCTTACAAAAAAGAAGGGTTCCCAGGTGAGGAAAAAGAAAACACCAAAGAGATAGAGGAGTAAGGACTAAGCCAAAAATTCAAAATGTTGCAGCTTGGGCTTGGGGGAAATCACTCCAGCTCATGAAGCAAGCCATAAGAATGTGGGGCCAAGAAGTGATTGTTCTAGATGGTTTGGTGTTATGAATGTGGATGGCAATGAAGGAAACCGAGAGGTCAGCTATGAGATCAAAATCCCTGTCACAACTTCCTCAGGTTTTCTCAGCTGGCTGGTCTTCATGAAGCATTTGAAGAATGTCTGTTAATCCACAGAGAGATAGTGAGAGATGCTTACATCTGCTGTAGCTTGCACCTCCAGCCTCTTCAAAGCAGAGCAGAACCCAGAACAGGAGGAGGAGTCCCAGGGTGGGAGACTGGGAGGGAGCCTGCAGGGCCAAGCACTGTGAAGCTCCTGCCTTTAAGGCCCTGGTACTTCTGAGACTCCCCCTCCCACCCCCTGTGCTTTCAACCTATAAAAGCTGCCTCTTTGATCTAAAAGAGAAAAATGGATTCAGCCTCCAGGTTAATGCTATTTGCTGAGTGTTTCGGAGAAGCTGCACCATGCGAGGATGAACATCACAGGCACACAAGATGCAGCTGTGGGGATAAAGGCACCCTCTTAACCTGTATGGAACACAGTGTGCTTCTCTAGGAAGCCAGAGAAACAGCCCCTGCTCCACAGCCTGAGGGGCACATCTTATCAAATAGATCTTGTCACATTGTGCTCAACAGAAACACAGAGGCCTGTAAGAGTATGTATTGCATCACTCCATGTATCTGAGTCCAGCTAATGTCTCTTGCTTGTCCGCATAGCAGTTTGCATCTAGGTCATGTGAGCAGTTCTGCTGATAGTCTCTATTACTGATAGAGGATGATCTTTGCTGCAACAATGGAGTGCCTTGGCTCAGCTCCATGGGCACATTCTTTGCATTCCATGGACTCTGTTCTATGAGCATGGATGGATGGCACAGGACAAGGATGAATTTAGATGACCTAAGCCCTTTGCTAGCCACTGCATACATCATGTCTCCTAACAGTTCAGTGGTCAAACAAATTACACAGTCAAATCTCATGTCAGAGAGGAATGGAATGGCAAAATTACAATGTCATAAGGCAGGGGTATAGGAAGTGACAAAGAATCCCACCAGTGTTTTTGCAATCCACCACAGCCTCTATAAACTACAAGCTATGCAAATAAATGTATGGTAACATTACTATCCAAAGGCAATTTAATCAGTGCATACTTGTTGAATTGATTTATACAGGTATTGGCCTGTCTCAGACCTGATTAGTTTCACAAGTGTTTCTCCAATCACCCCACAGTTTCTCACAGCAAAAATAAAAGTCCATTTCAAAAGTATCCATAAATTTTTTTCTTGGACAGCTGAAGCTATCTGCCTTCTCTCTGTCTGAGATTTTAATGTGCGTGTGTGTATGTGTGTGTGTGTGTGTGTGTGTGTGTGTGAATGTGTGTGGATGTGGGGGTGTTTGTGATGGTTTTCTGTTTCCATTTAGCTTAAGTCATCAGCGATAACTTTCACTTGGCAATTCCATCAGGGCTCTTTCTAAATGTGCTGACATTTCAATTAAATGTCAGTGGCATCATTCTGTTTACCAGCTGGAAGATTTGTAATGGGGAATATTGGTAATGCCAGAGACTAGAGATTTCCATTTGGTAAAATGCCAGCCAATGTCTTTTGTCTCGTACTCTCCCATGGGTTGTCTACACGTGGGTTTTGACAGCCTGACTGGCCCTTGAAGACATCCCTGAAATTATAGGTTAGCTCTATTCAAACTGCTCCCTGAATTCTAGCAGGATGATTCTAGGGTCAAGCTATTTTTTATTTTTTTTTATTTAGAACTTGGAATATATTTTCTACTTTCCTATCCTAATTAATCAGCCCTAGTTTACCAAGCAAGCAATTACAAAGTTATCATTGTAACTAAATACATATGCACATGAAGGTTTGCATGTATCTATGTCTATATAATACTTATATACACACATATACCTATACACTATATACATATACACATACACACACACATACACCCAGACTAAAGAGTTATACTGGCCACTTCTGTGGCTTGATAGCTTGCTCTGTGACTTTAGCCACTTCTCTGGGTTGTCTGGACTTCCAGTTCCTCACCTGGGACTAGGGTCTCAGAGTTCTGAGGCTTAGATGAATCTTCATGTTTAAAATACTCAGATTGGTGATAAAATATTACTGTCAATATTAATACAGTGCACCAAAATAAAGTGCAAGTCTATCAGATACTGATAATGGTACAAGAAAATAACTGCCATCCATGATTACTGACTTAAACATTTTATTTATATGTCAAGGTTGTATACATTTATAGGGCGATCATGATATATCAAAACTTGTGGAAAGTGTGTATCACATCATGTAATTAATATTCCCATCTCCTTTGCTCTTCTTTCTTTTGGAACCTTTGAGCTCCTCTCCTCTCGTTCAGCATCAAATGTGAAATAAGTTGCTGTGAACTACAGTCACCCTGCAGTACTGAGGAGCACACGAGTTTGTCTTGTCTAATTGGAATTTGGTGCCAATTATCCAGCCTCCCTCCATTCCCTCCCACACACCCTTCCCAACTTAATCTCATTTATTAAAATTTTATTATTGTCACTGGTTAAATTCAAGAATTTTTCTATTCATTAAAATTGAGTTTTAGATTTGAAGAAAAGATGGGAGCAGCCAGCTGGGAGGCACAGGCCCCACAAGTCGCAAGGGAGTTGCAGGGCGTCAGGGCAGGGACAGGATCCTCTCAGCTTCCGAGTGACAGAGGTGGATCAGCAACCTTCTCTGCCCCTTCCCTGCAAGTGGAGGGCCAACCTCCAGGGAGCGCCTTAACCCAGAGACTCTGGTGAGAGCCTCCATTTTCTCTCTGGTGAGTTTCTAAGATGGGAGCAGCCAGCTGGGAGGCACAGGCCCCATGAGTCACAGGAGACTTGCAGGGCTGCAAGGACAGGACAAGCTCTAGTCAGAGACACTAAGAACATCTAACACCAAAAATCAAGAGATGGCGAAAGGCAAACACAAGAATCCTACCAACAGAAACCAAGACTACTTGACTTCATCAGAACCTAGTACTCCCACTACAGCAAGTCCCGGATATCCCAAAACACTGTAAAAGCAAGAATTGGATCTAAAATCATATCTTACAATGCTGATAGAGGAACTTAAGAAGGACATGAATAACTTCCTTAAAGAAATACAGGAGAATACAGGTAAAGAGGTACTTAAAGAGAAAACAAAAAAATCCCTGTAATAAAGAATTACAGGAGATCACAAGTAAACAAGTAGAAGCACTTAAAAAGCAAACTCAAAAATCCCTT
>NW_022196912.1:21102999-21104220 GCF_008632895.1 Mastomys coucha | reverse complement strand
ATAAAGGCAGGCCTATCAGAATTATACTAGACTTCTCACCAGAGACTATGAAAGCTAGAAGATCCTGGAGAGATATCATACAGACCCTATGAGAACACAAATGCCAGCCCAGACTACTATACCCAGCAAAACTCTCAATCACCATAGATGGAGAAACCAAAGCATTCCTTGACAAAACCAAATTCACACAATATATTTCCACAAATCCAGCCCTTCAAAGAGTAATAAATGGAAAACTCCAACACAAGGAGGGGACTTACATCCCTGAAAAAGCAAAAATGTAATCTTACAACAAAACTAAAAATAGACACATGAATGGAATGCCAGCTCTAACTACAAAAATAACAGGAAGCAATAATTACTTTTCCTTAATATCTATTAATATCAATGGACTCAATTCTCCAATAAAAAGACATAGACTATCTGATTGGGTATGTAAACAGGACCCAACATTTTGCTGCATACAGGAAAGCAACCTCAGTGACAAAGACAGACACTACCTCAGAATAAAAGGCTGGAAAACAATTCTCCAAGCCAATGGCCCCAAGAAAAAAGCTGGAGTAGCCATTCTAATATGGAATAAAATCGACTTTCACCCTAAAGTGATCAAAAAGATAAGGAGGGACACTTCATATTCATCAAAGATATGATCTACCAAGATGAACTCTCGATTCTGAACCTCTATGCTCCAAATGCAAGGGCATCTACATTCATAAAAGAAACTTTACTAAAGCTCAAAGCATACATTACACTGCACACAATAGTAGTGGGAGATTTCAAAACCCCACTCTGCAATGGACAGATCATGGAAACAGAAACTAAACAAGGACATAGTGAGACTAACAGAAGTTATGAAACAGATGGATTTAACAGATATCTATAGAACTTTTTATCCTAAAACAAAAGGATACACCTTCTTCTCAGCACCTCATGGTACCTTCTCCAAAATTGACCATATAAATGATCACAAATTAGGCCTCAACAGATAGAAGAAGATTGAAATAATTCCTTGTATCCTATCAGATCACCATGGTCTAAGGCTGCTCCTCAATAACAACATAAACAATAGAATGCCCACATACACGTAGAAGCTTAACAACACTCTACTCAATGTTAATCTGGTCAAGGAAGGAATAAAGAAAGAAATTAAAGGCTTTCTAGAGTTTAATGAAAATGAAGCCATAACATACCCAAACTTATGGAACACAATGAAAGCAGTCC
>NW_022196912.1:21101031-21101565 GCF_008632895.1 Mastomys coucha | reverse complement strand
TCTCGCTGAAGGCAATCTACAGATTCAATGCAATCCCCATCAAAATTCCAACTCAATTCTTCACAGACTTTAGAAGAGCAATTTGCAGATTCATCTGGAGCAACAAAAGACCCAGGATAGCTAAAACTATTCTCAACAATAAAGGAACCTCTGGTGGAATCACAATCCCGGACCTTAAGCTGTACTACAGAGCAATTGTGATAAAAACTGAGTGGTATTGGTACAGTGACAGGCAGGTAGATCAATGGAACTGAATTGAAGACCCAGAAATGAACCCATTCACCTATGGTCACTTAATCTTTGACAAAGGAGCTAAAACTATCCAGAGGAAAAAAAGACAGCATTTTCAACAGATGGTGCTGGCTCAACTGGAGGTTAACATGTAGAAAAATGCAAATCGATCCATTCCTTTCTCCTTGTACAAAGCTCAAGTCCAAGTGGATCAGGGACCTCCATATCAAAGCAGATACATTGAAACTAATAGAAGAGGAAGTGGGGAAGAATCTTGAGCAAATAGGCACAGGGGGAAATTTC
>NW_022196912.1:21022101-21101021 GCF_008632895.1 Mastomys coucha | reverse complement strand
ATCTGGAGAATATCATCCTGAGTGAGGTAATCCAATCACAAAAGAACAAACACAGCATGCACTCTCTGATAAGTGGTTATTAGCCCAGAAGTTTGGAATACAAGAAGAACAACCCACAAACCACAAGAAACTCAAGAAGAAGGAAGACCAAAAGGTGGACATTTCATTCCTTCTTCAAAGGGGGAACCAAATACCCATGTAAGGAGTTGCAGAGATTAACTATGGAGCAGAGACTGAAGGAAGAGCAAGCCAGCCTAAATATAGCTATCTCCTGAGAGGCTCTGACAGTACCTGACTAACACAGATGTAGAGGCTCACAGCCATCCATTGAACTGAGTAGAGTTCTCAATGAAGGAGTTAAAGAAAGGACCTATGGAGCTGAGGGGTTTGCAGCCTCTTAGGACGAACAACAATATGAACTAACTAGTACCCTCAGAGCTCCCAGGGTCTTAACCACCAACCAAGGACTGCACATGGATGGGTCTGATTGTTCTGGCAGCATGTGTATAGTAGAGTATTGCAAATTCGATCATCAATAGGAGGAGAGGACCTCGGCCCTGTGAAGGTTCTGTGCCCCAGTGTAGGGGAATGCCAGGGCCAATAAGTGGAAGAGGGTGGGGTTGCAGGCATGGGGGGAGGCAACAGGGGTTTGTTTGTGTTGTTTTTGTTTGTTTGTTTGTTCTTTGGAGGGGAAACTGGGAAAGGAGAAATTTACATGTAAATAAAGAAAATATCTAATAAAAAAATTGAGTTTTAAAGGTACATGAGAAGCAATTGCCGTTAAGATATTTAATACATATGGATTTCCAGGTAAGATTTCATCTGGGAAAACATGCTCTGTTGCTTAAAAACCTATGGAAGGTTGTTTTTAGCCATTCTATGTGACTCTGAGTTAGGGGCTTACAGAGGCAACTTTAGAGTAGAGTCAAGATCCTGCCTTATATGGCCATGGAAGACAAATCCCAAATGCAGAGATGAAGTTGCTTCAAAGTGGTCTGTACTTACACAGATTACAATGGTTTATTCTGTATATAGTAGTTACCTTGTCCATTGACTAGGGCTGGAAATGGTCCTCTGAATGGTTGGTAATGGTCGGACGTCCCCGTTCCTGACAACAGAAAGGTTGTCCTTTCTGTGGCTAATAGTAACATGCCATTGATATTGTCTGGTATTTCTGGCTCAACCAAAGCTACACATTCAGGAGGGTTCCAGAGGAAGCCCATAGCAGCCCTGCCTCTCAACCCCTGTCATTGTGTGGGTGGATTGCTGCAAAATGAGTTGATGCAAGTTCAGGACTGGTCTGGTAGACCAAACAGAGCAGTTCTCCATCTTCTCTTCAGCTAGGATGTTTCCCAAAGCTGTGCTTGCAAGAGATCTTCATGTCTGTTGCTTCTATGTCTATGGAGTATTCGTGAGGTAAAACAGAGAAATGCAGCCAAGTATCAGCTTACTATGGCACTTTATGAGAGGCAGAATCTGCTTAACATGGTGACCCATGCCAGGCACAATCTTTCTGCTTCAAAGATAGGCAACTGGAGTCCCAGGTCCCAGCTAGACTTTAACCACCTGACCTCTGACCGCAAAGTAACTATGAATTTATTCTACCATCATTTATTGGGAATACTTTAAATGGGAATCAGGCAAGTGCTGCACATTCATAAGTTTGGTGCAATGTCTGTTTTTGCTCAAAAGCTCTAGAGCAGTCAGACTTTATTACCCCTTCATCTACCCATCGTGGGACACCCATGTTCCTACAACAGAGCCTCTACTTCTGTTTTATTGATTTTATACTAACCTGGAAGATGAGAGTGCTTTATTCCTAACATTTTTGTTATGGGTGATTGTATAAGTTGTTTACACAATTCACTGTAAGATATAGTACTGTAATAAATGTCTTTGCGTTTAATGCCAAGATATCTTTGTTGATGTACATGAATATAATTTACTTTTATCTATATTACTGAGGCAAGGGGAGGGGTGTTATGTTCTGAAAAGGTACAAAGAGCAGCTTTAGGAGTTTCGTTGGAGTTGAGAAGTTGGAGGACGGTCAGGACTGAATTATGGAAGAATGCTTGTCAAATGTCAAACTAAGATGGTTTTATTTTTTCTTGAGAAATGGGGCGTTGCCCTCTTCCTGGGAAATGGGCTAATGTTGACAAGAAGGTGATATATGCAAGCTGGGTTATGGAGCTGTAAATTCGAGGTCAAAGAATAGCTAAACAGAGTAGAGACATGAGGCCTCACACCAAAGTCAGGATCCGACTCTCCTTTTACTGTGCCTATCTGGGTCTCTCTTCTTGTCTTCGAAATGACCGGACAATTTCAGTTGTAGAGAAGAAGTCCCACCTGCAGACATGGAAAGACACTGGTGCTAATTCCAGTTCAGCTACTTAGCTGCCTGCTGTAGTATAGTTTTATCCTCTGAGTATAGTTTGCTTGCTAACCAGCTGAGTAGAAGTAGCTGAGTCTGTCGCAATGGTAACAGAGATATTGATAGTTCCTAGGAGAGACGGGGAAGGAGGGACACAAGACCCTCAGGCTATTATTTCTTCCTTCCCTCCACCAAGCTGTAAATGACTTGGAGAGATGCTTAAAAATACAAGGGGTTATTTGAAAGGGAGACCCCATGATACACCTTCTCTGTGGTCATCATCCATGATAGAGTGGAACTTTTGTGGTGATGCAGCTGTTTTGGGGTTAACCACTTCCTGTAAGTAACCTTCACACATGGTTCTGTAAGTATGCACTTATGCCCAATAAATTCATTGACTCTCCAAATAGGATTTTTATGGAATTGTACTTTGGTACCCTATCTGGAATTTACAGATGTTATTGCTATCTGTAAAATGGACTGGGGGCAGAAATTTCCCTACTTGACTATGGTGATGACTGTACTTACTGACCTAAAGAATACCACACGAGTGAGTGGGTAGCTTGAATAAGCAGTAGGTATTTCGTCTTCATCAAATTTAGCCTAGAGAAAGTTTAAGCTTTTTTTCTAACCCTGGTGTGCCCTAGTTCTATTATATGATGAGGAAAGTTGGGAAAAATGAAACCCTAGAAATTAAATCACTGTTTAATGGATTAATGATTTAATCTATTTTAAAAAGTCGTCTTTTGGCAAGAACTCAGAAAGGAATAATAGTTATTAAAGATTCAAACATTTCACTGGGGAAAAAATGATGTTGTCTAGAAAGGTTTTCTTTAAAGTACATTTAATTCCCCTTTGTCTGTGCTAGCCGGGCCTTGCAGGTCAGTTTCTTCCAGTTCCCAGGGGAAGGGTAGAATGACACGAGGAATACACCTTGAAATTCTGAGATGATAAAAAAGGATTACAAATCAATAGTCTTTCTGCTTCAGGTCTTTCAATTTTCTTTTCATCTCCAAATGTGCGGGTACCGAAGAGTGGGTGGCACATTTGGGGGAATCTGATGTGTTTTGCCAAGGGTCAGAGGAAAGCGCCTCTGGGTGTCACTGCTGACTGCAAACTGGCAGTACACCGATGCTGGGAGGAGGTGATGGTGCTGCTGAACCTTGGGAAGGAATATGTATGTTCATATGTAATATGGCAAAAAATCTACCCCAAGATTCCAGTTCCCCATCCCACGGATGGGTAATGGCTACCAGACAGGGCAGTGCAGCTTTAGAGACTCTGTGACCATGGAGATTAGTTTGTCGCAAGTCTCCTTTGCTGAGTTGGAATTAGAACATGAGCTCAGAGAGAGGAGTGGCTGCTTCGTTCTGCCTCTTGAAATGCAGATCATCTGTGTGATGGTTCATCATCATGGATGCGATGCCTAAGATGAAGAAAACACAGGTCAGTGTGTGTATGTGAGGGCATTTCCAGAAACACCTAGCTCTCATGGCTCCACTCTAAACCAACCGTTTCATCTGATAGACTCAAATGTATGTAGGGTAATGGTTAATCTTCAGGGTCAACGGTTGTATTTGTAATCAGATAGGCAGTATTTGTAGGTGGATGTGAGGGTGTTTCTATAGAGGTGTAACTGAGGGAGAATTCACCCTGAATTGGATATTGGATAGTACCATCATCCCATGGACTGGGGTTTCAAACTGAATAAAAAAGAAAGAAGAAAATGACTGTCAGCTGGTTCTCTCTCTCTCTCTCTCTCTCTCTCTCTCTGTGTGTGTGTGTGTGTGTGCGTGAGTGTGTGTGTGTGTGTGTGTGTGTGTGTGTGTGTATCTGTCTGTCTCGGTGTCTTTGTCTCTTTCTCTTTCTTCCTTCCTTCCTCCCTCTCCCTACACACACACACACACACACACACACACACACACACACACACACACATTATGGAAACAATGTAAGCAGCTGTTGCCTTGGGTTCCTACAACCTATGCTCACACTGTGGACCAAAACAAACTGTCCCTTCCTTAAATTGCTTTTATCTGGTAATTTGTCACAGCAACAAGACAATTGCATCATGTGGATAGGACTATTGGGAAGAGGTGAGAATGTGGAAAGTGGGGTGTGGTCAGAGGAAATAGGTCCCCTAGGGTCTGTCCTTGCACCTGTAACTTCTGGTTTCTCTACTATGTGTTGCTTTGCTTCCTGGTGGCCATGATTGGAATGGCTTAGTTCCAGATGCTTCTGTCACTATGAGATGTTCTGCCCCATGTCTAGAAATAACTAGGGCAAGAATTACAGAGTCAACATCTGAAACCAGGAGCCCAAATCAGCAAAATCCTTACTATAAGCTGTCCTTTGGGTGTTTTAGTCACAACAGAAAAAATCTGACTAACAAACTACATTCCAATCCCTGCTGTGCCACACCATTTTGATCTCTCAACTCCTTGACAGTTGATTACCACATCTACAAAAGTGGGCAGAACTGTTAGCCAGCCTGCCTGCTGTGTTTAATATGCACTGACTTTAGGCTGAGCTACACGTTGTAAACAACAGACAGGCTTTGCCAAATTTGTAGCAGTGCCTCTTGGTGCTGATGGAGCACTCTGGTATGTCACAATGCTTCCAGCAAGAAGCACCCAGATAAGGTGAACTGAGTGCCTTCCATTAGGCCTGGCATGCAGAATGTACTTCATACGTTAACTAGTTGTCAGAGCTGGTGGGGATAACAAACTCCTTCCTTAGAACTGTTTGCAGTTTTTCCTTTTCCATTTCCATAGCCTTTTCCATATCATCACAAGCTGAAGATGACTTGGAGAGCAGACAGGGTGAAGATGAAGGAGCTGTGTGTCTAACAGGGATCTGAAGACACACCAGTAGATGTGGCCCTAATCCAGGCTACCTTTCACCTTGCTACCCTTTCCAAGGAACGGATGGAATGCCTCACAGGAGGACCTTGAGTGTTGTGGAGGAGGATAACTTGAGGAACTAGCTCCACCGTTTGCCGTGGCCCTCTAGTGTCTTAGCCATGTGCTCATCTCTACTTGGAGAATGGTGGCAAGGAGGTGATTGGAGGCCATGATGCCCATGAGAGACAGGAGAGCAACTTAAGCCTGAGTCTCCTACACCCAAGCCTCCTGCACGAGCCAGCACAGCCTAGCACAGCCTAGAGGATCTTCCTTCTGAGATCGGGCATGTCTGGCTTGGCTCTTCTTGAATATGCCCAGGTGAGGACACTTCAGCCTCTGAGCCCTTTGATTTCAAAGCAGGATTTCAGAATGCTTCAACATGATCACAAGTTCTGACGTCAGATTCTGAGTTCTCCATCAGCTTAGCTGTGTGCTCCTGATAAGACAACCAGCCTGTCAGGTTCAGATATCAGTAAAAAGTTCCCATCTTTTGTGTGTTCCTTTAGGTAAGAATGAAAATGTGAAGGCAAGCCAGATGTAGTGGGGTACACCTTCATTTCCAGCACCCAGGAGACAGAGGCAGGTCTGTCTCAGTGAGTTCAAGACTAGGGCTACATAGCAAAACTCTGGGTTTTGTTTTTGGGGTGTGTGTGTGTGTGTGTGCAAGCGAAGGCCAACAGAAGAGTGTTTTTATTCATTAAAGCAAATCTGAAGGTTCTGACCATATTCTGGAGAACAACAGCTGTCAGGCAGAGGTCCTATGCAGAGAATCTGTGGTTTCAGGACCATGGAGAAAATCAAGGCGCTTTGACACTTCCTTAGTTGCTAGCATCTTTCTTCACTCTTCTAAGAGGATGGGAAGCCACCCCTTGTTCTTAATGTCACATCAGGGGTACCTAATCATGCCAGAGAAACTACTTCAGGATAAAGTTAACAGTGTCACTAGTAGGGTGGCTAGAATAGAAGAACTTGAGCCACGGAATACACAGTGACAACCATCTACTTTAGCAGGCATGACCCCTTCTACTGAGCTGTCAATGCCTGCCCATCTACCTCTGAATCTCCAGTCATGCGAACCACTAAATGCCTTCACTGTTGAAATCGGGAAGAACAGATTTTCTGTTGTCTGATGTAATTGGCTCATGTCCTTTGGGTAGTGTGGATGCATCATGCCTAATTCATCTTGGGAAGCCCCAAGATAGCCACTTCTGCCTGTCCTGTCTCTTCACCCCAGGGCTGGATTCTCTTCTGCTCTCAACTATTCCTCATGCGAAGTGGTGGGAGTATTCAGACAATTGAAGACTCTTCTACATGGTTCGAACTTGTTTTAAGTCATTTTGTGTCATCAAGTCATCATTGCTTCTGATTTCCACACCTGGGGAAGATGAAATTTACTGTAATACACATGGGCTTTGGGAGAGGCTAGTTGGAAGATTAGGAAGTTGGCACTGGAGTCCTCTGCTCCCTGATTCCTACCTTTGTTTCCAAGGACCCCGGGACTGAGGGTGGTCACATGGGGTTTGCCTTCCCCCAGAAGCAGCCTGGCTGCCTCTCTTCCCAGCTCCTGGATAACTAACTCATGTTCTCGTCACTGCGCGTCACAGATATAGAGTTTTCAGTGGGGTTCAGTGTAATTGCTACCATCTATCACTGTAATAGCTGAATGAAGGTGAGATGTAATTAGAAAGGGTGTCAGTGGAATATGGAGTTTGTTTTACAATTATCTATACAGCCTGGGGGACCATCAGCACAGAACATTGCCTTTTAAAAGCCCAAGAAACATGTGGCACAAATTGCATCACTGAATGACTTAAAGGACCCTGATCCAATTTCTCTCAGCAACTTTGAATATGGGCACAAGCTTGTGAGGCCTGAGCACTCAACAGGCTCTGGATAAAGGTGTATAAAACCTTAGTTTTTAGGAAGCAAATCCTAAACTTGACACAATGGACTTCTTGGGAGCAGGAATCAGGAAGATCACAAGTTCAAGACTAGTCTGGGCTACAGAGTTAGTTCAAGCCTAGCTTGCTTGGTAAGACCTGCTCTTCAAATAAAAGTAAAAGAGAGATAGGAGTATAGATCAGTTGTAGGGTTTTGTTTAGTGTCTGTGAAGACCTAGGGTCAGTCCCCAGTACTTACAGTTGAAGTGGACACCAGAGCCTCTGAATATCCCAGCAACTGCTGCTGCTACGATGAGCTGTTAGTGTCTTTTAAAGAAACATTGTTTTCTTCCCTGGGTCTCCCTTGAAAGAGGCCTTTAGTCTGCATGTCATTCCTTTTTCTCTGGTGAATAACTGCCTCTTCTATTATCTTTTTGTTTCAATAAAACATGAAATTTACCATTTTAAATATATAATCCGATGGCACTAAATGCACCCACAATGTTGTACAACCAACACCACTATCCATTTCCAGAGCGACTCTTCATTTTTTTTTTCGAGACAGGGTTTCTCTGTATAGCCCTGGCTGTCCTGGAACTCACTCTGTAGACCAGGCTGGCTTTGAACTCAGAAATCCGCCTGCCTCTGCCTCCCAAGTGCTGGGATTAAAGGCGTGCGCCACCACCGCCTGACTGCGCCCCTTCATTTTGAACAGCAACCTGGACTCATTAAATAATGGTTACCACACCTTCTCTGGGTGTTTTCCAACTCCATCTTACGTCCTGTGCCCTTACGTGACTACATAGTAGTGTTTACAACTTTACCCAAGTGGGGTTTTACAGCACTTACCCTCCGACTTCTTACTTACTTCATATAGCATGTCTTTAGCATTTAACCTCGAGGTGAACTATGTCGGAATTACTTTTCATTTCCAAGGCTGAGTAACATTCCATTGTATTAGATATTTATCCATTAACTGAAATCTGAACTACTTTTACCTTTGGGTTTTGTCACTATGGCTATAAAATGAATACTCAAATATCTGAGTGATTGCCTACATTTTTTTTTCTTGTTTTTTTTCGAGACAGGGTTTCTCTGTATAGCCCTGGCTGTCTTGGAACTCATTCTGTAGACCAGGCTGGCCTCAAACTCAGAAATCCACCTGCCTCTGCCTCCCAAGTGCTGGGATTAAAGGCGTGTGCCACCACTGCCTGGCAGATTAACTAGTTTTCAATTTGGCTATGTATTCAGAGGTGAAATCTCTATGTATCCAGAGAGATCATGTGGTAACACCATGTTTAACCTTTAAAGAATCCTAAACGACTTGCTACAGAGGTTGTGATGATAAAAATTTCTACACTTCCTTGGCCAACTTCCTCCTCCTTCCCCCTTCTCCTCTTCCTCTTCTTCCTTTCTCTTCCCCCTCCTTCCTTCCCCTCTTCCTTTGTCGTTCTTTGTCCATTTCTCTGTCTGTCTCCCTGTCTCTCTCAGTCTGCCTGTCTCTGTCTCCTCACTCTTTCTCTCTGTATTGTCAGAGATTGAGGTGAGGAGACCCCTACTACATTGCTTCCATCTCCCCAGAATTATTTATTAAAAAACTTTCTGGAATCAAAGGCGAGGTCACGGTCTCTGGCTCTACTGTGGACCAATGCCTTCTCCTATGTCCTCTATCTGGGCCACCCCTCCCGCTGCCACCTCAGCTTAAATGTGGTTTATCATGCCACCGGAAGGAACCAGCAGCAGGCAGCGTGCTGATGGCTGACCCTTATTTAGGAGATACTGTCAGTGGGAAGAACATTGCTACCAGATAGCGATCACTTGCTGCTAGATAAATGCCAGGGCCTGCCTCCTGAAGGATGCTGTGCAAAAAAATATCAATTACTCACCACAGGCTCACTGGATTGCTGTGGCGTTCACTGCATCAAGGGGGCAGAACCCTTTGGAGATCCAAGCCCTGGGACCCAGAGAGCAGATTTACCCTAATGCCTTTTGCCTGGGCTAGCAGCAGGATAGGGCAAAGGTGAGAGATAGAGGAGGCTCTGTGTCCAAGTTGCTGTGTGACTTGTGTGGAGTTTTCCTGGCTTGATGATGCCTCAGTTTCTCCACCCTGCACTATAGTGGCTGACAGCTGCAATCAGGCTGTTTTGTTGTTCTTGTTTGTTTGTCTGTTTGTTTGTTTTAAGTCTGGAAAATACTCTAGACCATCACTGGGATTTCAAATGGTGCTTTCAACCCTGTTGTAGCACTCAGAGTCATCCTTTAGGTTGGGAGCAGTTATAGGAGAGGTGGAAGGAGAGAATATATTGTCTGCCTCAGGCATGGCATAAGACCTGAAGGATAGAACTCCCCAGCATGAAGACATTGGCACAAGGGAAACCCACACAAATTCTGGACTCAGTTTTCATTTTGGGGCAAAGTACTGCTGCTCATGGGATCAGATGGCTCTAGATTCAGATCTCTGGTCAACTAGTAATGAGCTAGCTGAGGGCTGATAAGCCACACCATCCTGCTGGAGGTCAATTTCTTGATTTAAAAGGGGGCTAGAACTCTACGCCTAAACTGTGGCAATGTCCTAACTTTGGCCCTGCTTCTCCGGCACCTCCTCAGAGTCGGTCCTCAAGATGCAGAGTGGAAACCCTGCTGCTCCTACACGCTGTGCACAAGGCCTTCTTCAAGGAGAGTAGAAGCCAAAGCCTATACCAGCCTGGACAGGCCACAGGACCACAGCTCAGCTCCTTCCCTGAACTCATCTACTGTTCCCACCCCCTCAGCCTCCCTGCCCTGCTCTGACGTCAGCGTCCCAGTATAGACTAGTGGACTTTTGGAACTGTCTAACCACAAAACCGATCCCTCATTCATATCCTCCAAGTTTGATTCAAATTTTTGCGTTTTTTTTTTTTAATGATGCCAACCTTCACCACACTGTTAAAAATTGCAAGATTGGGGCTGGGAGTATAATCCAGTTGGAAAGTAACTCACAAACATGAGGACCCGAGTTCCATGTCCAGGATCTATGTAAAAGCTGGGTGCGGTGGTGTGCAATAATAATCCCAGCACAGGAGATGCAGGCAGGCAGAACACTAGGGCTCACTAGCGGGCCAGCCTAGCCTAGCAGGTGAGCCTCAGGTCCCCGTGAGAGAGTCTGTTTGGAGATTAAAACAACAATTTGGCTTTGTTGACACATGCCTTTAATCTCAGCACTTGGGGATGCAGGCATATATCTATATCTATATCTATATCTATATCTATATCTATATCTATATCTATATATATATATATATATATATCTGTGAATTTGAGGCTAGCCTGCTCTATGAAGTGAGTTCTAGGACAACCAAAGTTATCTGGGTCTAGTGAGATCTTGTCTCAACAAACAAAACCAATAACTAAACAACAAAGTATGGTGGAAAGTAACTAAAGAATGATACACTAGGTTGATTTCTGGCTTCCATATATACAAGAATATACATACATGCATACAGGCACACATACATACACACACAGATACACATTCATACACACAGATATACAGACACACTCACAGACACAGACACATACACTCACTCACACACACATACATACCCACACACAGGTACACACTCACACACACACAGTTACCCCCTCTAACACACATAAGCTTAAGGGCCTCTGCTGTTCCAGTGAACCCTAAACCCTTCTTTTCTCCCCTTGGCCTTCTTCAATCAAGCTAGATGCTCACTGTTCACAACTTGGCTTGCTGGGCTTGATTACATTTGCTGTTTATCTCTCCTGCTGACATCTCACAAGGATGTCAGAGCCCACGAAACTGGAGGATTTTTGTGTCAGTCTGACAAAATTCTGTATTCCTAGAATGTAGAATGTTGCTTGGTACATATTTCAATACACAAACTGGTGTGGGTACTGCTTTCAAAATATGATAATGTTTCTTAAAGAAATGTTGGAAAGTAAGAGAGCAAAGAACACCAATGTTACCTGTGACATTCTCATGCAAAGTTGGCCTGGTCAGAATTTTGTCAGGTGTTTTCTGGACTGTATGTATATGTGAATATATGTATATATGTGTGTATAAATATTATGTATATGTACAGTCAAATGCATATACATTTACTTAGTATTTTGCTAATTTACCAACTTTGGTGATATATGAAATGGCTTCCCATTTCTGTAAAGTCAAGTTTCCATTTGTAAGCATTGCATTGTAAAGGGTTTATCAGATATTTTTCTGTTAGGTTTACAATGACCCCCAAAGTTATTATAGGCCATATATTTGACTGCAAAAAGTTTGAATTTCAGGGATGGTACCATGACATGCATGGGAGTATCTTTTATAATTTAGTCTGCCTAAGGGTCACTATGCTGTAAGCGCCCAGGTACTTACATTACTAAGTTTGGAAACTATTTAGTCATTACTTCTTCAAGTTCTTCTGCCTCGTTCTTTTTCTGCTACATTTGTGCATTTGACACTATCCTTCACTTTGTTCATCGTTACTCCCCAGATCCCTGAGGTTCTGGTAAGACTCTTAAGCATCCCCCTTTTTTTCTTCACCACGAATAACTTTTATTACTCCGATTTCAAGTTTACGAGTACATGTTTATATCATTTCCAATTTCTATTAAATCACAACCAATAAGTTTTGAAATGTCAACTGTCACATATTTTTTTCCCATTCTGTATATTACACTTGATTCTTTTAAAATGGTAATTAACTGATGAGCCCATTGGTAGTCTCTGAAAGCCCACATTTTCCCATTCAGTGTCTGTGTGTTCTCCTTCTGCTGTTTTCACAGTTTGTAATAACTGTTTTAAGCAGTTATTCGAATTGCTCCAGCATCTGGGTCGCTGTGTGTTGCTGGTGCTTCCTACCGACTTTCCGCGGCAGCCTCTGCCTTCTCGTGTCCTGTACCTTCCAACCGTGTAACAGAGGAATGGCATGCAGTAGCGACTCTGGCTTGTTGTGCTTTCTTTCTTGAGCATTGAACTGCTATTGCATCAGGTCATGGATTTGACTAAACGCAAACTCTAAGTTATACTTCTTAAAATAGATAGTAGCTCCATTCTTTTACATTTCCAATTAAGGAAATGGAGTCCTTTCCATGTACAAACCTGAATCAGTTCGGAGCTGGCAACGGTGTGTTTGTGTGTGTGTGTGTGTGTGTGTGTGTGTGTGAACATAATTAAAGTTAAAGTATATTATGCAAGTGTATAAACATGCCACACCAAATTCCCTTACCTTGTGAAGTAAAATCAAACATAATTGGTGCAGAATTTATGACGATATTTTGAGTGTTTGTATTTTTCGCTTCCCCTGTTACAGTATCTCTCTTTCTTCAACTTCCATGTGCTTTTGAGGTCTTGAAATACATTCCTGACTCTGAAGACTTATGAAACGCTGCCCCCTGGCTGTGTTAGTCTTTCTCCTTAGTGTATCCTACAGAGGTTCAAGTAGATGGATAGCTGTGAGTGTGAATCTTATCAGCACAGTTCACTTTTCTCCAGTCCCTTCCTGCTTGTAACCTTTTTGGTACCTTTACCTTCAAACTGTGTGTGTGTGTGTGTGTGTGTGTGTGTGTGTGTGTGTGTGTGAATATGTGTTTTCCCAAGTTTATAATTTCATATTCAAAATCTAGTCTAAAGCAAGCTATTGAAGGCAAACACCAATGTTATAATTTTTGTCCACTTGATATCCCCTTCCTTTTGCTATTTATCTTTATTACCCACTTTCCCCAGTAATTTAAACACTCTACCTGTTAAGTTCATTTCTACATCTGCTATGATCATGATATGTCTGAACTGGCCTGTAAAATAACTTGTATTTCCTACTTGAAACCGAACAGAGCCTATGAGAATATCTGCAAATGGTCAACATATTGTTAAAGGTCACCACAGGTTCCATCTCCCCATACGCTACTGCTTTAGCTCTGCCTTTGGAATATATAGTGCCACACTGCTGAGTACATCTCACATCACCATCTCTGCCCTGAACCAATTTGCTAAGGTGTTTTTCTCCATCACAGTGTTCTAACCAGTGTTTGGGTCCACTGACTAGGAAGCAAAGGGATGAGACTCGACACCAGATACTTCTACCTCATAACCTGTAGTAGAATAAGTTTATCCCCCCACCCCAGTCCACTGGTGCTAAGGATAATGCCAAGATTGTCCGGCACATACCAGGTAGGTGCAATAATGCTGAGCTACATCTCCTGTCTCTGTTCTAACTTTAAAATAACCTCAATAACCAAGTACCAAGCAGTAGATAGGCTATAGGTGATGAAAATGTGGTGCATAAGGAGACATTAACAGAAGTTGAAGTTAAGTTCAACTTTTGACCAGAGAACAGAGGCAATGCAGGCACCTAGGGATAAGGGGAGGGGGACTTGAATATAGATGGAGTTCAAAGCCTCGCACGGATATTAGATGAGATGGAGCAAGGAGCTTGGGACTGGATTCCTCCAGGAACTAGAGTGTTTTCTCTCTGGATCAACAATCAGGTACTTCTTAATCAAAATTTACTGCTAAATTTCCAATGGTATATCACACAGAAATACTGTAGATATTGAAAACAAATGAAGGTGATTTTCTTAATTAAAAAAAAAAATGCTAGTGAGATGTGCCTTGGATTCTGTTCCTGGCCATCTTACTCATGGTGCGAAGAATTCCCACAGATAAATATACCTGTCAGAGACCTTAACTTATAAGAGGATCTCAGCAAATTAATATTTGGGTCTGAATCTTTCTTTGCAAATGTTGTCCAATGAGTTATTCCCACAAGTCTACCAGGCTTCTCAGCACCCAGACTGAGCTGCCCTTGGGGGAGCTGGTACCTATAGCTTGCTGGCCAGAGAACCTAGCCAATGGGAAGATTCCAGGCCAAGAGAAAGACCATCTCAAAAACATGGTGGACAGGCATCTGAGGAACAATACAAAAAATTGACTTCTGGTCTCCACATGCACGTGCATACATGTGCATCTACATATATGAACACCCCTCCTACATATATAAACACAAATAGCAATAATGAAATAAAGTCCTACATAAAGGACAGAGAATTTGAACATACGTTTGGTATCCCTTTGAATTGACTTTAACTAAGCAATCCTTGCCTTCTATGTTGTGTCTTTTCAACTGGATTCATTTTTTTGGCTCGAATACTTTTTATTATTTTTTTATGAAAATAGATTATTTTCTCATGTAATATGTCCTGCTTACATGTTTCCTTTTCCTCTACTCCTCCCAGCTTCTTTCTACAACCCTTTCTAGCCAGATCCACCAACTCCTTTTCTATATCTGATTAGAAAAGATCAGGCTTCTAAGAGACAACAAAATAAAATATAATCAGATAAAACAAAACTCTTCATAAGAACGCTGAACAAGGCAAACCAGCAGAAAGAAAAGAGTCCTAAGAGAAGGCACAAGAATCAGACATCTACTTGTCAACAAACTCAGGAGTCCCATAAAAATACTAAACTGAAAGCTACTATACACACACAAACACACACACACACACACACACACACACACACACACACACACACACACACTGGATGTGGTGTAGACCTGTGTAGACCCCATGCTTGCTGCTTCAGTCTCTTTTGAATTTCTATTAGCTTTGTTCAGTTGATTTAGAGGTTCCTGTTCTGTTGATGTCCCCCCAGTTCCCACACTCCTTTCACTTGTTCTGTGGGGTTTCCTGAGCTCCGAGGGAAGGGATTTGATAGAGACATCCCAATTAGAGCTGTGAATGCCAAGGTGTTTCTATCTGCATAATGTCTTGCTGTGAGTCTGTATATGCTCCCATCTGCTGCAGGAGGGGGCTTCTTGGATGATGGCTGAGTAAGACACTGATCTATGGTTATAGCAGAATATTATTAGGAGTATTTTTATCATTGCCTTTTTGTAAGAACAGTAATAGTTGGTTTTACACCAGGTCTCTGGGCTACCTAATCTCTGGTTCTTGGTCACCCAAGCAGTATCAGGTATGGGTTCCATCTGGTGGAAAGGGCGTTAAGTCAAATCAGACATTGGTTGGTAACTTCCACAAGTTTTGTGCCACCATTGCCCTAGCATATTTTGTAGACAGGACAGTAGTGTAGACCAAAGGGTTTGTGGCTGGGTTGGTATTTATATTTCTCTTTTGGTAGCCTGCAGAGCACCTTCCAGTACCAAAGGCCCTAGAAAAAAGGAGTGCAGATTCTACATAAGTACCAGCTCAACCTCTGTATGATTAATGAATTGTATGAGTATTGTCTTCAGCATTGGGGCCTTGCTATCAGTTTGTGGAGAGCAAGCTATTGTCTTGGCAACAGCCTGAGTTGTTTGGGGATTCCCTCTTTGGACCCTCTTTGGTCAACAACTCAATTGAATGTAACTCAATTCTGGTACTAAAAGTCTCACGTGGTGACAAGAGATGGCCAGTTGGTACTCTGTCTCTCTCATTATTTGGAGACTTCATTAGCATCGACTCCATATATTTTAGACAGTTTCCACTGTACTGGGAGGATGATGTGGGGGTGGGGGAGATGGGGATGAGGAAGGGATATAGGGAGAGACAGCTAGAATTTAGGGGCATTTGAAAGGTGGTATGGATTAATTCTTATTAATGAACTCCTCCACTGAGTTGGATGTGGAAAGAGTCTCATTGATCTTGTACACCCTTGAGAAATGCTTCAAGTATGGTTAGCACACTAGAGAAGTCATATTTCTAGAAGAAGATAGATTTCATGCCTAACGAATCTAGGCTGGGAAGTTGCTTTTAATTATTTTTTTAAAATTTATGGAGCAAAGAAGACACATTTACATGGCCTTCAAACTCTTGCTACATCATTGGCAAATGTATTTCTCAGGGTTCTTTGTAGGTTCTGTGATCATTTTTCTGGTTCTCCTTTCTCGCATGACTTGTGCCTTTGGTTCTCTGCCTCCATCTGCTTGCTGAGTCCATTTCTTCCTCCTGACCAGTTCATTCTGGATTTTCTGCTTGCCTACTTCTTCATCTCCTGTCTTCCAGGATAACCTCACTCTCCTTATGTTCTGCTCTGACATTTTTTCCCCTGTGACTTCTACGTTATCCTTTCTTGCTCTCACCTGTCTCTGGAGAGCCTTGAATAGTCCTAGTTGTGTGTGTGTGTGTGTGTGTGTGTGTGTCGCTTTCTTGAACATCTCTTCGATTCTGGGATCTACTGCTGATCCAGGCAATCACACCATCACTGAGTTGCTTGCTTCTCCCTCTCTCACATCCAGTAAGAAGAAAACTGTCTGGATTGTCCTCAGAAACATTTCAGATGTGAGCCTCACTCCATGTCCACTGGCCCCACATTGATTAACAGCACTCTTACTGATTTTTGTCTTGAAGAAATTGCTGGCATCTCTGCTTGCAAGTCTTCCTCTTCACAATGTCATTACTACAACATGTCCTAGCCCCAAGTCTATTTGCTGATGTTTTACTGGCCAGATCTGCTTCTAGCCTTAATGTCTTTACTCTGGACAAACAAGCAGATACCCAGAGCCCTACAGTCATCAGGTGGCTAGAACAGCATACCCCGACCCCTCTTCACTGCAGACTGCACCATTCTGACCCTGCTTGGAAGGTGGGGTGAAAGTAGAGTCTCCATCCACACTGGCCCAGGTATGACAGGAGCTAACAAGAAAGCCTTCTTATTTTCTCTGTAAGCCACAGTAAGCCCTCAACCCAGCTTCAACAACTGTTTCATTCATGATTCGTGTTTGCTGTCTCAATATCCTGTGCAATTCACCTGTCCTTACCTTGGAATATTTTGAAGCAAATCCAGAATGAAGGTATTGGGACTTAAGTGAGCTGAAATGGTATGGCCACAGCCTGTGTTTAGTCACAGCTTTAGTTCCTATGAGTATCTTCTTGGGACTCCCCCACCTGGTGACTCTTGGATGCAGAACTCTGTGAGAGACCCTGGAACTCAGCTTGTATCTGATCAAGGCTCATGACCCTCTTCTCCACTGTCACCTCATCATTAGTGATAGTAACCTGTTCTCTCTGTCCACATTCTTGCTTGGGACTGGGCTTCCTTCCCAACCCCCCACTTCTAGCTTGAAGCTGCCCTCTATGCTAGAGGCAGACAGGATAGTTGGCAAAGCATAGCCTACTATAGGCCCTAAGACTACTAAAGGGCAGTCTTACCACCAAAGTTGTCTGTACTCGTAAGGATCATCCTTGAGCTTATGAAAGGCCTTGAGGAGAGATAGCAAAAGCCAACCCCTTAATATTTAAAGTAGACTGCTGTCCAGATATCCAGGAAGCTATCTGAAGAACTTCTCAGCATAGTCATGGATAGAAACAGGGGTGACGAAGCCACACGTGGCACAGCAAGGAGATAGGATTGTGTCTGGACTGTTGGGAAAGAATAGTGTCCAGCAAGACACCGTAGGGAATGGTTCGCTTATGTCGGGCTTCAATGTAGCCTTCATAGTAATCAAGAACATTTTCAGGGCTCGGGGCTCAAGATGCAAATTTGCATATTACTTTACATAAGTCAGCATATGGAGTTCATTCACCCTTAACACTGAGAAAGGGAAATTAAATTCAATTAGATTAATTAGTGCAACTGATTGCAAATTGTTTTCAGACCTAATATTAAGGGTACTGCAGGAAATACTGAAGAGCTGTTTTAATGGGGAGAATAGGGGGCGGGTAAGGGGAGGAAGCTTGAGCAGTTGAACCTAGTTTGCTATAGAGGAGTGTGTGTGGGGGGGGTGGTAAGAAAGGGTCGGAGAGACTTGCATATATCCATTGGATGCTTTAGTCATCATCCAGATCCCTTTAGCTCCCCTCTTCACCACAGCTGACTTACCTGGAAGGTGGCAAACTCAAATTTAACACCACTCATCTTTTCTAATGCTTAATATTCACTTTTCCTCTGTTAATTTAAGTGAGCCTAGGATTTTAGTGCTAAAAGCCTCTCCTCCCTCAGCTCTCTGTTCTCTTATCACTCTGATTCTTCCCCTCATCCTTCTCTTTCCTGTTTGCATTTTATCCTTTACCTTAACTCTTGGAGCACATGGCTAAGGGAAAAGGGCTCAAGAAAAGAGTGTTCAGGGTAGAGGCTTGGGCCCTCCCCTTCCCCAGCCCTGTGGAGCTGTATTCAGCCTGTGAGCACAGACCTGGCCCTTTGGGGACCCATCCCACCCTGACAGTAGCTGGGTACACACTGTAGCTTGTAGCTTAGACCGAGGGCCAGCAGCCTTCTTTATTGGGTGTCTGTCTTGGTATAGAACAGGTTCTGTGCTGTGGACTCATCTATGAGACCTCCCATCTCTGATACAGAAGACCCAGCTCACTTAGCCAGGGCCTGGACATTCTGCTTCCACTCCTGTCCTGAAATCTTGCTCAGTGTCCTCTTGCCAGCAGAGCCTCCCAATGGAATGAATATGCAGAACTGTGAGGCTGAGCCTCTGAACATGCCTGCTGTTTGCCATCCACCCCTCCCGATCCCAGCCTTCTTTCTTTTTCCAGTAGCATCCCAGAGAAAGGTCCATCCACTGCTCCGTTTTGCTTTCTAGGCCTGCCTGTGATGGCATAGCAGAGGGCTAGGCCACTCATAAGGGAGGCAAGACTTGATCAACCTTCTGCCTCTCTTCCTAATCACACATACACTCTAGAAAAGACTCTTCAGAAAGAGGTACAGTGGTGGCATAGAAACCTACACACACACACACACACACACACACAAAGGCCAGGCCCTGTATAGTGTGAGATGATACAAAGGTAGACACAGAGCCTATCAAGGAAAGGTAAGAGCAGAAAACAAAGAATCAAACAACATCCCAATAAACCAATTAGAATGAAATATCCAGGTTTCAGCAGAGCCCCTTACATCCTCAGTTGGGCCCTGGAGCAGATGAACACACCTCCCTGAGCATCCAGGCAGAGGAGATGGCTCTCCCTGGGCAGTGGCCTGTTTTGCATGATGATAAGCAAGCTCCTGACAGTGCTAAATGGGCGTCGACTTCCAATAAACCCCATGCTGGTGGGTGCAGCATGCGAGGTAATAATCGCTCTTCCTGGCTTGCTCAAGCTGCAGTCAGGATTATAGAGACACATGAATCAGAGATGGCAGCCAGTAACAAAAGCTTTACCTCCAGCTGTTTTGTTCATTTTCTAAACAACAACAGAACATTCCCTCCCTCCCCCACCTCACCCCCTCTTTTTTTTTCTCCTTTGTGTTTGAGATTCATTATCAGCCAAATGCATTGGTCTAAGCCTCTAGGCTTATACAACAAGCAAAGGGAGGGAGGAAGGGAGAGAGAGGCCAGAAATGCCAGAATCATAGGAAATCTGAGTCCATGTCCCTCCACGTCCCCTGGCCACTCGCCTTTGCCAACCTTGGATGACCACATGGAAGAGCTAGCTTTTGGTAACTTCCCTTCTGGGACGGAGACTTCAGGTTCCTATTTGCCTAACTAGATACCAGCTACTAGCCATCACCCAGGCTGACTGGGATCTTGCTCCTTTGCTTCAGGAACCCTGGCTCTGTGTACTGAGGTTAGCACCAGGTCATTCTTGCTGTAGAACAGGGCTACTGCGATGCCCCAGATACTTGATCCCCATGTGTTTCCACTTAGCTGTTGAAAACAAGCAGTTCTGTGGTCTTTAGTATAATCATGTTATACAATAGCGCCTCTATGTTTGTGTTAGTCATCTTTCTGTTACTATAGCAATTACATGAGAAAAGTAAACTTTAAAAGAATAAAAGTATATGTTGGCTGATAGTTTTGAATGCTTTTTAGTTCATGAATAAATTGGCCTTGTGGCTCTGGGCCAGTGAGGGGACAGTACAGCATGATAGGAGTGGGGGTAGGTTGGGCCTGTTAACTTCATGGCCTGATGTGAAAATGATCACAGAAGAGGAAATGGTATAGGCACCAATGACACCTTCCAGGGCACAGTACCAATGACCTAACTTCCTCCCATTAGCCCCTTAAAGGTTCTACTGCCTCCTCCTAGAACCACAGGTTGGCAACCAAGCCTTTACCATGTGGGTGTTTGAAAGATATTTACAATTCAACCATAAGAAGGCTTATTCTCTAACATTTTCATTTCCCCAAAAGGAAATTTCTTAGCTATTTATTAAGCTGTTTATTTTCATTTTTCCCTCTCCCAGACCCTGGCAACCAGTAATCTTGTTTCCAGTTGTATAGATTTAAGATTCTAAACATTTCATATAAATAGAATTGTCTAAAAGTAGACCCATGGGACCAGCCTCTTTCACTTAGCGTATTTTCAAGGTTAATCCACATTATAGTCTGTATTGGCTCTTTATTCCTTTTTATATCTAGCTAATATTTCACTGTCTATAAACCACATTTTTTATTCATTCATCTTGTTAATAGCTGTTTGATGTGTTTCCACTTAAGGCTACAGCGAATCATGAGTGTGTATGTGCGCTCGCGCGCACACACACACACATGGTGCACACGAGCGTGTTTATTTATGCAGCTTTTATCAATCAGTTCTTTTGGCTTTATACACAGGTGTTGAAGGTTGTGGGTCAAATGATCACTGTTTCACTTATGAGGACCTCCCCTTGAACTATTTTCAACAGAAACTAAACCATGTTCCTCTCCTACAAGAACCAATGAGGGTTCAGGCTTGTCCACACCTTTATTATCACTTTCTGAGTTTGCAGGTTTTGTGAATTTTAAATGTTTTCATTATATCAGTCCTAGTCCATAGTAACTCCTGGTTGACTTGGTATTTGTGTTTGTTTATTTCTTTGCTGTCTTGTTTTACTTGCATTTGAAACAACATCTCAAGTAGCTTAGGATAGCTTTCCACTTGCTATGTAGCCAAGGATGACCTTGAACTTCTGACTCTTCTGCCTCTACCTTTTCAGTGGTAGGATTACAGACACTCACTTCCACACCTAGTTTATACAGTGCTGGGGCTGGAACCCTTGGACTTGTGCATGTAGGTAAGCACTCTGCCAACTGAGCTACATCCCTAAACCTCATGGTTCTTGATTTGCAGTCTTCTGATGAGAAGCCTTGAGTGCATTTGTAAATGTTCTTGGAAGAATGTTGATTTGTTTTCAATTTTGTTTATGTGTACATGCATGGATGTTTGTGTGCCTCTATGTGTGTATGCCTGGTACCTTTGGAGGCCAAAAGAGGGTATCAAACCCCTCAGGAACTGAAGTTATAGGTAGGAATGAACTGTGGTGGTAGGAACCGAACCCGGGTCCTATGGAAGAGCAGCTATTGCTCTTTACTGAGTCAATTCTATAGCTTTTAAGTTAGTTTTAAATCGAAGTGTTTGTTCTTTTTGTTGTTGGATCTTAGAAGCTCATTATATATTCTGGATACTAACTCATCACCAAATATATGATTTACAAATATTTTTCATCTTTGTGTATTTAATTTTTCCTCTTTATACCATTTTATGTAGAAAACCTTTCACTTTGAAAAAAAAAACAGTTTATCCAGCATTTTCTTTGGCTAGAAAGTTATATTTTATTATTTTGTGTTATATTTTTTAAAGTCAAATCTAAGGCCATGAACGTTTATTCCTGCTTACTTCTAAGAGTTGTTGGTTTTGTCTTTTATATTTATACCATTGAGCTGTTTCAAGCTTACTCTTATATGGTGTGAGATAGAGAATTTGGCTCCCCGCTACAATGTCTGTCTTAGCCTAACTCTGGACCTAACTCTGTACTTGCTACCTGCTATCAGTTTTTCCCAGTGCCTACTTTGCCCATTGTTTCTTGACCTGCATTACCTGTTTGTCTGTGACCTTGCTCTGTACTATATTAGCATCCAGGTTGATGGTCTCAATGACTTGCCTTCCTCTGTGGGGCAAGTGGACCGTGCCACTCGACAGAAGAACTGGTAAGGATGAGTGAGCCCTAACCCATGAATTGATTATGGGTTATAGGCATGGGGCCAGGCCCTGCCAAACTACCTGCTCTGGAAAGTAATGGCAACACCCCACTGAGAGGACCACAGCATTTAGTCACATAGCATCAAAACCTGGAGTCTCCATGCTAATGAGATGTCTACATAGGCCCTAAGTGTTCAGCCAATGAGCTTCCCTTGCACAAAAGGAATTTAGTCCCTGGTTCAACCTGAGTAAAGTATGTGTTGATATTCATCGTCAAATAAAACAGTTTGGACAAGCAAGGACTGTGTCTTCATCAAGAATTGCAGCGGGGGTGGGGGGGGGAGGACTTCATCATATACAGATACACTTGAATCTCCCAGAGAAGGCCTTTTCTCTCCCAGCCCCACCCTGGACTCTCGGTACTCACTGGAAACCAAACCAGGTTCCAGCCCCCTCACCCCTACCCCTCCAACCCCCACCGCCCATCCCCTACCCCTCGCCCCACCCCTGTCCTTGGCTCCACCTTCCCCTTCTTGCCTGTCTAATAGACACCCTGAGGGAAAACACAGAAAAAGGACCTCTTTCCCAACTCCCAGCAGTATGCCTGTGGTATCTGGTGACAAGGGAGACTGGGAACAACAGCAATTTTCACAGATTTTTGTTTTCTACCTGGGGAAGCAAGGACTGAGGACCTCCATTACAGACTGCTTTCTGCCTCCTCTAAGCAGCATGCCAATGCTCCTGGCACCCCAACAGTGAGGCAGACACACAGCCAAGCATTCCTCTATTATAGAATTTAGTTGACAGACTTCTTTTAAGCCAACCAGCTAAACCTGTTTATCCCCGTCATAGGTCTAACCCTGGTCCCTTGTCTCCCAAGACATTAGCTTGCTACTGATGGATCAGACCACTCTAGTCTTATCTTGTGACAAAACCAGGTTTCATCAATAAAGTGCAATCGCTAAGGGCGTGGATTCTAACACCGGGAACCAAGCTTCGGCTCTACCACTGATTACATGGGTGAGTACAAAGAATTCTTTAGTTTTGTGTACCTCGGTTCCCTCATCTACAAAATGGAGCTCATTGTTTATATTCACCTGTGGGGTTGCTGTGGCTATAAAGTGAGTGACTGCACAAAACGGGCTATCTCTTATATCTACATAGGCTAGCTAGTTAATGCACAAGAGTGTCAAGCACATGGTAATATTCTATGAGTATTGGCATAGCAACCATGCCTAAGAGTAGCAGTTGTCTCTGAAAAGGAGATTATACCCAGGAAGACAATTTAGCATAGTTCATTATTCTCCTACATCTAGAATTGGGAGGGAGGCTGCCTCCCTGACCAAGGAGAGCAGTAAACTTGTTCTTGCCAATGGCTATAAGCAAGCACCTTGGTACAAGAAAGGCAGAGAGGAAGGTGCACAGCCCTGAACCAGTCTCACTGATTGCAAAATTCTGTTGGTGCCTCCCACGCTACATAAATCTACAGCAAATTCAGCAAGATGATATCTGTGATCTAATAAAAGAGGCAGGGAGCAGGAGCCCTGCTTTGCTGAATTGTCCTGAACTCACCCTCCAGTCTACCCAACCCCATACTCCACACACCTAATTGTCTGATGTTGCAGTTCTGGGGGGAATCGTGTTATCTCTTGATGTAATTACCTGCAGTGTGTTATCCTGGGTCCAGAGTCACCTGTAAAGAAACCCAGGAGGAAGATCCCTCCCCACCCCTACCCCTCACACCCATCCGCTGCCACCCTGGGGCTGTGTCCTTTTCTGAGTTGCAGATGATTTGTTCCCAGGGGGGGAGGTTAGCTACCTGGATTTATTGTCTGTCTGAATAGGCTCTGTGCAGTGCGACCAAAATAAAGGGGGAACAATAGAGCTGTCTCAGCAAAATCTGCTGAATCAGAATTAACAAGAAAATCTTGTAACTAATGATTAGAAATTAAAATGTACTCAGGAGCTTCGGTGTTTAACCGAATCTCAGGGCTGCCGGGCGATAGCGTGCAGAATAATGGAACTTGGAACAGCTCCTATTCTAGCTGTGGGAACCGAGGCTAGACTCTTTACAACTTGACAAGGTGGGAAGCTAGTCCCCTCCAACAACCTGGGGATGCCTCTCCAGGGAGGCACTGCTGCTGTCACTCTCTCACGGGAGCCCTATTACCTGCCTATGGGTCTGTATGGCTTCTACTCTAGACAGCCCAGAGGGAGCAGATGAAACATCTGACTCCATTTCTGAGAGGATACGTAAGCACATGGCTGGGCTTGGTCTAAACTTGGGTTTCTAGATTTTATGAATTTGTCTACGGAGGATATCCTTATCAGCAGATAAGGAAATATCCTGCAGTTTAATTTTTCTATAAACTTAGATTTTTCATGTATGGTGTGCTGAAAGAGCTGTGTGCTGGCAAATACTGGGGGCTGCAGATATAAAAGGATGGTTGTTTTAGATATTTTAAGAGTTAAAAATAGTTTTCATTAGAATGAAAGTCAAGTATTTTCTTGCTTGTCTAACTCTAAAAGCGCTTAACACGTTTTACAAAATAATTCGGATCTGGAGCTGCATGGGGAGGTCTGGGCATTTCTAGTCTCCAAGTGAATATATCAGAAAGCTACGGGGAGTGATACAGAGCGGCATGGAAGAGAATGAGCTTTGTAGCCTTGCCTTGGCCACCATGTTTCCAGTTACTGCTGCTGGCCACGAGTTCTCAATGCCAGGGTTTGCCCAGCTTCACCTTCCAGACTAGCCATCACCAGGGAGGGAGGAGTGGGCAGACTCTGAGCTTCATGTGTAAGTGGGGGACACAGTGTGAATTGACTTGAACTTCATTTGCAGATACATTTCTGCAAGGGCATCGTTCCTCCCAGGTGGGGAGAGCTGCATTTTTTCCTTTCAAGGTGGCTGCTAGAGCATAATGAGAAAAGATCTTGAGATCCGAGTAAATTCTTCTGTACACCATTTTCCACATCTCTATGATACACATGCTCACATAACATATGCAAATAAGAACGCGTCCTATAGTAAGGATTGATGAGGAGGTATGACTGTTAGGAGGAGGAGTAACAGCAGAGCTTGATTTCAATAGCAGGACATATCCCTGGGTTCAATTTTGCTTACTTTATATCTATGCAAAATTACTCTGCTACTAATAGGTCTATTGAGACCCCACTTCAGAAGACTGCTTGAGACAACAGCCTGAAGCCATCACTTCTTCCTTGGGTCTCAGTACCTGCATTTCCTGTTAAGCCAAATCCTGTATATCACAAATAGCATTCTTCCTGACTACTCATCCTGAGGCACAGGCAGCATCAAGATGGTCCAGAGGGAGCAGTCTAAGACCAGAATGTGGCTAGGTAGTGGATGAAGGATCAGGACATGAGCCTTGACAAGGGTATGAAGAAGTCCACGAAGCTCACCTGAGACTGAACAGGTCATACTGAAGACAAAAGAGTTAGGGCGTGAAACCATAGCTTAGGGATGGTAGAGACCTCAAGGTCTGTGGCTTGAACTCTGTCTAGCCAGGGTAGTGAGTGGCACAGGTTCCAATGGGCAGGCAAGTGACACCAGGGATGGTAACCTGGTATATCAGAGCCTCATGGTCAGACATTAGGCATGAAAGGTCTAATAGGTTACCAGAATTACTTAAAAAACTATCTCAAGAGGCTGCCTCTCAGGCCTCAGCCACAAGATTCTGATAGTGTAAGGCTTGAGAGATTCTTGGCTTTCCTGTACCTAACTGACTAATAAAGGTCTCATAAGGACAGTAGTCATGAAACACAGACACACAATGAAGGCTTACCATACAGAAGCATCATTAAGGCACGTGCATCTGAAAAAAACCTGAACACTACGAAGAAAAAAAAAAAAAAGAACAGGTGCACCTCATGTCAGGGCCCTAAGAACCAAGGTGAAAAGCCCCTTTTATGAAGAAAGTGCCATGGACAGATGGAGCCACAAAGGTCCCAGTTCTCTTCCCAGGTGTCCTTCAGGCCCTCAAGAAGACCCACTAGAGAAGGACAATGCTTAAGCAAATCAGTGAGGACTGGAACTGCAGGCCTTGGTGACTTCACTGCCTCCCCTAACACTGCAGGAGTTTGGGGTTCTGAGCTAAGCTGAGAGACTATAGACATAGAAGGGAAGACCACTGGGAGAGCGCGAGGCTCAAGAGCTTGGGTTCATCAAGTGTATACGTTTCTTCTCTTTCAGAAGAGATGTGATTGCTGAAGTGTAGCAGCTTTAGCTGAATTCTTCAACCTTCTGTTAGGAAAGACAGGCCCAGCATAGTAAATCTGCAGGACAGAATGATTGGCTGTCATATAGAGAAATTAAAGCATTGATTCTCAACCTTCTAATGCTGTGACCTTTTAATACAGTTCCTCATGTTGTGGTGACCCCCAACCATATAATTTTTGTTGTTGTTTCATAAGTGTAATTTCGCTACTATTGTGAATCATAATGTAAATATCTGTTGAGTAGTATATCTAATATGCTACCTCTGGAAAAGAGTTTTTCAACCCCTAGAGAGTTATGACCCACAGATTGGGGACCATTGAACTAAAGAGACCAAGAATAAATACCTGCCCACACAAGGATCATCCCAAAACCAGACAGCATGTCTACCCAAGGACACCAAATTTCTGTTATTTTTGTGTCTCATTCTGAAATGAGATGGTCAGATGGTCAGAGACAACTGGAGATTTGAGGATGTCTTCCAACTCAAAAGACAGAAAGCAAACAAATATGTTCAAAGAATGCTAAATAATTTCATAATGGCACAAGAGAAAAGGAACTATATAATAATCAACAAACTAGTTTAGCATAATTTTCAGAGATGTACGCTGTGAGGAATTTCAAATTGGCATTTAGAGACCAGAGAAAAGACTGTAAGTAATGCCACAGGATCATTTGAATACACAGCCCCTGAGTGGGGACTCTTAGAGAAAGGAAGAAAGAAAATGTTGATAAGTTCAGGTTGTGAAGAATATTATGATGTTTTCAAACATTTGGAGGAAAATGTCTCAGATACCAGGAAAATGTGAGAGGGGAGGAGCTTAAGTAATTATTAAGTTCAGGAAAAACAAAAGATTGAACAGGAAAAGAAAGGGTCTGACTATAATTCACTGTTTGGCTCAGCATGTAAAAACTGATTATTGATTTTGCTAAAAATTTATTTTATAAACATGTCACAGGGATAAAAAGAGAGAAATGTGGGCAGTGGTGTGAAAAAAAATCTAGCTCCGTGTTTACCATGGCATGAAGCCAACAGAAAATGTCTAAAACTGATATTTTAAAAAATAGCAGCATAATTTTAAAATTATAGATGCAAACGCCAGAGGAGAGACCTAGAAGTCTGAAAGATGGTTGTCTCTGGGGAGAAAGAATGTGGGCAGAATAGAAGATTTCTATATGAATGTGTTACTTCAAGAATGATCGACTAAATAAAATTAAAAATCTGAGCTTCCTCAACAGACAGGAATAGCTGATACAGCTCTTTAGTGGGTGCTAGATGCATTTTCTTCAATCAAACTGGCCAAATTATTATTATCTCAGAAGTTCAGCTTTTCCTCTCATGAATGGAAAAAAGATTTTTAAAAATGTACTACGAGTTAAGTTTCTTAGTTATAGTATATATAATACTGTTTTATGATTTTGAAATCTAGTGTTTATTGCATATATACCCCACCCCTGCCGGATGAGTGTGTGTGTGTGTGTGTGTGTGTGTGTGTGTACATGTGGAGGTCAGGAGTCAGGAGTCACATTAGATATATTCCTCTACCACTCTTCATTATGTTTTTGAGATAGGTTCTTGTGTTGAACCTTGAGCTCAACCAGTTGCCTAGATTAGTTGGCCAATGAGCTCCAAGGGTCTGATTGTCTTTACTCATCCTCCCACTCCCATCCCCAGGCAGGTCTCTGGGATACCAGATGTATGCCACTACATTCTCCTTTTACATGGGTGCTGGGGATCTGAACTTGGGTCCTGATGCCTACACAGCAAACACTTCACTACTCAGCTTATGCCTTCTTGGTTTTCCTTGATTAATTTTCTAAGTAAAACTTTGTTGAAGAAAAGCAGTAGCTAGGCAGTGGTGGTGCATGCCTTTAATCCCAGCACTTGGGAGGCAGAGGGAGGTGGATTTATGAGTTTGAGGCCAGCCTGGTCTACAGAGTGAATTCTAGGACATCCCCCCCACAAAAAAAACCCCCAAAAACCAAAAAAACAAAAACAAAACAAAACAAAAAAAAACCAGAAAAGCATTGAGCCAGGAGGAGCCTGGAGGGCAGAGCTGAGGAGACTCCAGCCCTGCTTGCCAGGCCCTTACCATGTGTTCCCTGACAAGCTACTCTACCATTCTGAGCACCATGTCCTGCCCCTGTAAAACATGGTAAGTCTACTATCCCCTAGGGTAGAAACAGGCTAAGACTGGGGATTCATCCCACTGTGGACCAGATTTTTGCATGTGGGGTAGACATGTACTAGGTATTGATTTGATCTTAGAGAGCAAAAAATGACTTCTAAACATGTTTTAAAATGGAATGAGGTCACTGCTATAATTTAGGCACAGGCCTTCTAGAAAGCTGGGGTAGACGTAAGGAACTCAGAAGCGTCCTAGCCATACTATTCTAGACGTTTCTCTCATCAGGGATAGAGATACAGAAACTTAAGACAACACATGAAGTTGGGCTGTTGAAAGTAGATGGAGTCTCAGAGGAGGGCAGGCAGAGAAAGTCAAACCTGCCTTCACACGGATGGCTAATTTTATGCTGGAATATTCCCAGTGGATGCAGGGATATCTTCAGCTCCTGCCTCCTACATGTTAGCTTCTTGTCCGGGAAGCTGAAGTGCTCGTGTGGCTGTCATTAGAACGGGTGTCTTTCCCCATGAGCTTACCTTTTCACTTCCCACCATGTGGCTGAGTTGGTCTGGATGTCCTGAAGTCAGCTGTGGGAAGGGTTTGGTAACTATCCTTCTGGATTTCTGAGGTGATCAGCTCTGCTCCGTGAGGGTGGTTAACCACATAGTGTGAGTTCATTTCTGATCCAGTTCCATCCTGGCAGCTTCCTAATGCTCACCCATCTTGTTGAGTTTATATACCCTGTTTCTTGTGGACAGGAGTATAGAATCCTAGGGGGCCATTTATAGAGCCTGAGGCTATGTGGCAAGCTCAGAGCCAACAGAGTAACTATGAGTTCTTCATGCTAACTTCAGGTGTCTGTTGGAGACAGAGAAGTTATCTTGGCATGGATTATTAGATGTGGGAGAAGATTTAAGAGCACCTTCATCTGGAGAAGCTGCTTCAATCCACTTAGGGTGTCCCATGCACCCCATGAAGCATTCCATGAGGGCCAACCTCTGCCAGGTACAGTGTGGCTCCCTCCTTCCAGGGGGGACAGAAACATGAGTAGGTAATGAAGAGCTCGGTCTAACCATATGTAGGATATTCTGTGGATGTAGGAGGCTATGGAGACATGAGTGTTGCACCAGGACAAAGCTTGCCATAAAAGACACAGCAGAAAGCCCCAGTTTTTTGCGCTTCTCTTGCTGGAAGCCATAAAGCAGTTCCTGGAGCAGAGCCTATTCTGCTTGGTACCATGATCTTCCATGACCACAAAAGTTGGCAGTTCCTGAAGGGGTGCCTCAGTGACTTAGTTGAGACTAAAGCAGAGACCCACACTAGCCTGGAAAGACATAAGTGAGTTCCTCCATGTGCAGCTATGCTTTCTTTCTTCCCCTTCCCCATCAATTCTGTGGCACAGCTACTCCATTCTTTGCCAAGCTCTCCTCTCCTCTCCCTGTTCTCATGAAGCAGGCTCTGCTGTAGCTGTGATCCTAACAAGTGCCCCCCCTCCCCAACACACACCTGCTTTAAAATGAAACTTATCTCTCTCCTGTGCTTGTTGTCCTTGAAGGCAAGGACTGGTGGCCAAGTCCTGGTATAATGCTGTCAGAGAATGGGTACCTAGTAAATATTTATTGCTGACTGATCTGCATATATATTTGTGGGTGTGCAGGGGTGGGGAGATGGAGGGGAGGCACAGAACTGCCATGCCCTTTGGAGGCCTGGTCACTGAGACGAGGTACCTGCTGTGCTATTTATCACTTGGGCAACCCCATCAGTTATTTAACTTCTCTGAGACTCAAGTTCCTCATCTGTAAAATTGTGATGCTAATGTCTATCCCCTAGGGATGCTGTTTGCATGAAATGAACTGGGGAGTGTAGAACACAGGAGCCTAGTCTAGGCCCCTCTTAACAACTCTCTACATGCTGCATTCTCTCCTGCTGAACAAATGGACAACAAGGGAAATAAACCTGAGGGTCAATGTGGTCAACTAGTTACCCAAGATGTTGAACAATTCAGTATGAAAAGTCAGTCTGCTAGGGAACCTCAACTGCATTTGTAGAATTCTCTTTGGGGTGAGTGAGAAGATAGGTATTCATAATTGCAGTCCTCACAGGAGCAGCCGAGCCAAGTCTTGTGGCTGTGAATCTAGAGCTAGGAGAAGGGCTTCTTGTGTTTGGATCCCATCGTATTTGTCAGCTGCCCAGCCTCCCTGGCTCTCTGGTTACCTCCAGGATGGAGCTAAGAAGAGGAGCTGTTGCCACATGGCCACTGATTCCTCAGTTCCCTTAGGACAATACTGGGCACAAAGGCACTCACCGTGTTTGTGGTTGCTATGCACTACTTCTCACATCTTAATTTGTATAATGAAAATAAAAATTAAGCCTTGCCTTCACACTGGAACAGATCAGTGTCGACACCATGAAGTCATGTACCCACTAGGCTCTGCCAGAGCACTGTGACATAAAAGCCACTTTCCCACAGCACTCTGTCTTCCTTGATCTCCACACCAGCCCAAACCATTGCCTGCTTTCTCATTACTATTGTTTCTTTTCTACTTGAACAGTGGCACAGTTCAGGCCTCATGAGGTTACCGAAACCTTAATCAGATCCTGGTTTCATAGAATTTCACTTCAAATCATGCTAGTTGATCTTCTTATGCTCCAGTCAATAATACTCCCTTGCTCGGAAAACTTCGGTAGCTCACACTTACTTTAGGTTAAAGTCTAGTATCCAAAAGCTACCTGTCTGACTGTATCTCACACCCATTCTTTCCCATATTGCATTGCTCCACTTTCCCTGAGCCTGTACCCACACGTGCCTGCCATCTGGAGACCCACTCTGTCCTCTTGACATTGAAGTTATGCTTTGCAATCCTCTCACTGGCTTCTTTTCTTCTTTGTGCCTAGGAGCTCTTTGAATCTCTTCTGTGTCCTGAGTTGCTCTGATCCTTCCCTGGCTGAGGTCTGAGCATTATGCAGAGCACCAGTGGATCCTGGGGTTTGTGCTCTGTCTGATAAGCCCTCCCCCTCACTCCATGCAGGACACCTGGGACACTGGGAGCTGCTGCTTAAGCTGGATACTACATTTGTGGCCACTTTTAACCTCTGTCAGAGTATCTAGTTTTGATACTGTGATACAATGTCATTACAAAGTCCAATCAACTTTGGTCCACACAACCAGGTTATTAACCCCCCTCTCCCCACTAATTAAATACCATTTAAAAAATAAGTTTGCAGTTTTATCTTGGACTACATTCACCATAATCCTGGGCCAGATGTAGCCCTTGGGCTGTGGTTTAAACAGACCTGGTTGGGGACGCTCCAAGCTGACAACCGTGCAGGTAACAGGCTAGAAAGGAACAAAGAGTGGCAGAATTAAGGTGTGGGAGTTGGACTCCAAGGTAGACCAGAAGTTTCGTTAGGGATAAAACAGGGTGTCATTTTGCAGTGCAGGCTATCCATAAACTCATGCACATTTTCAGCCTCCTTTCCAGGAACACCCATTGATACTACCTTGTATCACCTCCCAGAGCTCAGCACAGACAAGGCAGAGTCCTGACTCATGTGTGCAGGCAGGGAAGGGGCAAGACGAATGGGGTTATACCAGGTAGAGAAATGGCTGAAATCTCTGTGCAGCAACAACTGAGGGGGCCGCTTTTCTTCACAGTACCCTATTGCTCTTTTCTGGTTTCTCTCCTCCTGGGTTAAAACCTTTTTCTTGACCCTGTACCCTTGGCAATCCTACAGGGGATTCTCTGGCCATAGCCTGACATTTAAGAGACCACTGAGGGTTGAGGGGATAGAATGTTCTGAATGCCAATGTAAACTCCAAACTCAGGTGTTAAAATCCCAAGTCCCAGTGTGAGGATATTGGGATGGGGCCTTTGGGAGGTGACCGGGTCATGAATGCAGAGCCTTCATGAGTTGAAAATAAAGAGTTGGTATCTTTATAACAGGTATTCCATAGCGTTCTTTACCAAGTGAAGGCATACACACACACACACACACACACACATCACATATACACATATATGTATATATACACATGCATATATAATATATATACTATATATATTCTTTACAATAGGTACTGTACCTCATCTGACACCACATTTGTTGGTACCTTGACTTTGGATGTCCTAGTTTACAGCACCATGAGAAATAAATGTTTGTGGTTGTAACCATTCACTTTTGGCATGTTTAATATAGCATCTGTCTTAGGGTTTTATTGCTGTGAAAAGACACCATGACCAAGGCAACTCATATAAAGGTAAACATTTAATCTTAATGTTAAATCTTAAATTTAAGTTTCAGAAGTTCAGTCCATTGTTATCATGGTGGGAAACATGGCATCATGCAGTCAGACTTGTTGCTGGAGGAGCTGAGAGATCTATATCTTGATCCAAAGGCAGCCATGAGGAGACTAGAATACCACACTGAGTAGAGATTAAGTATAGGAGACCTCAAAGCCCACCCCCAGTGATATACTTCCTCCAACCAGGCCACACCTTCTTTAATAAGTCCACACTTACTAATAGTGCCAGTTCCTGTGAGCTAAGCATTCAAACACACTAGTCTTTAAGAGCTAAACCTATTCAAACCACCACAGTATCCCAAGAAGACTAAAGCAGTTAGTCGTCAAAACATACAGATCCTGCCCTCTGCTCTAGTGAACTACCATAATGACAGAAGGAAGGGGGAGGACCTACTATGTGCCTAGCTCTGTGCTGAGAACTTTAAATGAATCACTGCATCTAATCCCAGAATGAAATTATGAGGCAGATATGGCACTGAACGTTTTATGGAGGAGATTGTTGAGATCAGATAAATTTAAGTCATTTGTTCTTAGTCAAAAATGAGGACCACGAGGTGCTGACCTTTATGTCTTAGAAATGCACTTTGACCAATATGAAAGGGGAGGTACTAGTGTGAGTCAAGCTGGAAGACAATTGGATGGCACTCACATGGAAGGAGCTGGTAACCAGAGAAACTTTCTCCAAGATGAGGACAGGAGGAGGGGGCCAGCAGAAGCCTTGAAGGAGGCTCTTGGGTATTAAAAAAAAGTCATTCCAGATGGTCCTACTCCCCACTCTCGCCCCCAGCCCTCTTGGGGTAGGAATTTGTTTCCAGTAAGAGACAAGGGAGGAATCCAGCAGATGCAATGAAGTCTAGGCCCTTGCTGAGGGGCAACCCTGCAGCATCTTCTTGGCCGAAGGGCAGGCCCACAGAGGAGAAAAAAAAAGGACTGGCAGAACTCAGTGGCCTCCCTGCATCTGTACACCTCAGTGCAATTAATGAGAACAGCTTCTGGAAAAGGCTCTGTCCCTGTGTTGACTGCTATTTAGCCTCTGGCTGTCAGATCACCCACAGTCACAATGAAGGCATCCTGTGGACCCGATGAGGGCAGGGATCCTTTCTTCCATCTAGACTAGGTGAAGTGCCATTGGTCAAATAGCCTTGTCTTCTGGGGGGGGAAGGCAGGCACAGTGCATACTCATACCCCACTAGTTCACCCTGCCCCACTGGAAGCTGGATTCCTCAGAAGGAGTGTCTACAGGATTGCCATGGTTGCTCGGTGTTCCTGGACAGTGAGTTATTGCCCCCTCTTATCTCCAGCTGTGCAGGTGCCTGCATCCCGGGATGTTCTCCCCTACAGAGTGAAACCAGGTGATATTTATTGGCTCAAGTGAAGGAGAGAAGCAGCCCCTATCTCGGAATAGAGGGCTCTCCTCTCACCCACGGATTTTTCTTCCTTTCTTTCTTTCTTCATTATGTTTGTAATTTTGTTTTATTATTTCCCATTGGAAAGCTGTGAAATGAAAATGATGCAATCTACTGCTGTGAAATAATGTCGTGCTGGAGTCCTTCTCCAATAAGCCCGGAGGTTTGCACTGTGACGGCTTCATTAAATTAGTCAGCTCCATGGCAAATGGAAAAGCGCTCAGAGCTTCAGACTTGGCTAATCCGACTTGGGCTTCCAGAGACTGTAGCCCACGAGGGAAGCTCAGATGATTGGCTCTGTGTGGCAGGGGCCAACGGGCTTCCACCTGCCACATTGGACATCTGCACAGCTGCTAGACCTCCCTTTGTCCTTTCTGCCCAAAGCCTGCGTGCCAGACGCTGTCCCGGGTGCTGAAAGGATGGAGCGTTTGGGACAGGACGGTTCAGTGGGCGGCATACGTGAAACGGCATTTCTCTGTGAGTCACCTAAGAGGACCACAGATACAGTGTTCTCTTCTCTCTGGAGGCCAAGGGCCTATCTTGGCCAAGATGCCAATAGACACGCCTGAGATGCTTGCAGATTAAATACAAGGGCTCTTGCTCAGCCCTCCATCGCCCCCACCTCCACTTTCCCACCCTGCCTCCGAGTTTCTGAGAACAAATTCTCTCTGGCCAGGCTCCACTGCAGTATTAAAGATTTTCATTACTGATAGTTCTTTCCAGTTAGCATGCTCAGTATTAAACTCTGTCATTATAAAGTTAAATATGCATGATCCCCAAATCTATGTGTATTATAACAAGATTTTATTGTTATAAATTTGTCTTCTCTGTCTTCCACTCTTGCCTTGGCTGTCTTTTAAAAACTCAAATGTCTGATAACTAGCCAGGAGGTAATTAGGAAGTGGTGCTAAAGAATCACAGGCTTATTCTCTCATTCATTCATAGAAATTTATTGAGTGTCTACAATAAGATAAGGCTCCCCCAGCCAGTAGGGAAGACAGTGGTGACAGCTAATTACAACACTAAGGAATTCTGGTCAGAGCCAACACAGGAAATTCCCTACCACATGCACACATAAATATTGGATAAGACAATTTGAAACCACAGCTGCATTTGAAAGAAGGGAGGGCGTGAATCCAAATTCCAAAAATTTCATTGGAATTCAGAGAAAGAGTGTGCGGTGAGGTGTGGATGGGAACTGTAGGGACAACCCTAGGATTTTGGTTCCTTTCTATTTAACTCCAGGTGTGGGGATATGGGGCTTCTCCAGACTGTCTGCAGCTCACTGTGATTTGCCTCATGCTCTAGCGGAGGCATGGCTTTGCCAGCTGCAGACAGTTTCTGTGATTGTGTGACATTTGGAATTCTGGGAACTGTTCAGAGGGTAGATAAATGCTAGGGCTTCCAAGAGCTAGGGGAGTGTGTTTGTTCGTGGTTCAGAGGGGTTGGTTCTAGCTTGCTGGGAGTTATGCTCAAAGAAGAAATAAAATGAACCGGTCTCTCCCTCTCTCCCTCTCCCCTTTCTCTCATATCACAAGTAATAGGGAGTAAAACTGGGGTGGTAAGGCCTGGAAAAACGAGGAAGCCACAAAGTAGCAGAGATCAATTATAGGGAATCAAAGCAGATGTGTGTCACTAGGGCTAGGCTTTAGGCACAGGCAGAGACAGATAGGAGACCTACAACCTCACGGGTAGCAGGGCCTAGAAGTGGGGTGTCCAATATGGCAGGGGAATGGCAACCCCAGGGAAACATGACTAAAGCGACCTCTAAAAAAGGCAATCTATAAATGATCAAAATCTAGGATTGTGCCAAGTGGAGAGCTAGGATCCAGATTCTCATCTCTCAGTGTGAAAACCATTGACAGAAAAATCAATTCATAAATTGGCATGAAATCAAAGCAATCCAATGGGATCCTAGCAGAGGCAAGCTTAAACCTCCCCAGAGGCATGCCTCTACAATCAGAGCATCTAAGATGCCCAGAGGAAAGACTCCCACTGAAGATGAGCTCACAGTGGGAAATTATAAAGCACAAAGGGAAGCAAACAGCCAGGAAAGGAAACCTTAGACTCGATGCAGCACCAGGCTCCATCATCTGTCTCCCCTCATACACTCAAGACTACTCTGTCCCTGACTCTAAATGAGACACCAGAGTGTCTGAAGCATCTGCTTTTCTTTTTGCTTAGTTCATAAGAATACATAGTTGTCCCTCAATAGGAGGTGGGTTCTTCATTGCCTTGGATGCTTACTCTGTGGATGTTAAAGTTATTCATATAAAATGGTACCATGTTCATATATATATATATATATATATATATATATATATATATATATTCTGTGTGTGTGTGTGTGTGTAATGTATGTGCACATGTATGTGAAGGTTTTTGCACTGTCCATGTGCTGAGGCCAGAGAAGGGCACTAGGTATCCTGCTCTATCACTGTGCCTTATTCCCCTGAGAAAGGGCCTTACCCTGAACCTGGACTATGTTGGTAGCCAGAAGCTCCAGAAAGATTCCTGTCTCTACCCCAGACCCACAGATGTACATGGACACCTGTTTCTTTGTTTTGTTTTGCTTTTGTGGTGCTGGGATTTGAACTCAGGTCCCCATGCTTGCACAACAAACACACTTACCTGCAGCGGCATGTCCTCTGCTTCATATTGCATCTAACCTTTGCACATTCCCTTGTATACTTTAAGCCATCTCTGTGTTAGTTAAGAGATCTAGTATAATTTTAAAGGGTATATGAAAGTTAAAGTGGTCTTTATACTATACAGTTCAGGGAATAATGAAAAAGGGAAAAACCATAATGCTCAATAGAGATGCATTTTTCCCATGTGGTTTTAGTCTTTGGGTGCTTGGGTGCACAGATGTAGAGCTTGTAGCCATGGAAGGTCAGCATTACACATACACAGTCACATATAACATAGATCTATATGTTTTTATTTAATATACATATCCTATTAATAAACTCTGAAAGAAGCCCATATTCTTCTATTAGCCAGAAGTGATCATGAGGGACAGGATTCCTGCTGACTCCTTGCCTGACAACATGGTCAGACAGCTCCAGGGAGGGGATTTTCTAAGCATTGTTTGGAGTCTGAATTACATCAACATCCTCGAGAGATCTTCTCCATTCTCATGGGATGACAAATGTTCAGTCATAGCTCCTGATTACCTGAGTGAGTTACTTCAGGTTACTAGAGTTTGGCATCCAAACCCAGTGATAACATCCATACAAGTGTCTGACTATTCCTGCTCTGCTGTGCATGTGTAGGCCACGGCCATCTCTGAGATGTCAGCCTTATTTTGCATTTATGAACATTCACCACTGCTGCCCTGATTACTTTTAAATCACAACTCTTTCTCTCTGCATCAGCCTGAGAACAGCGGAAGAGCACTTTAGCTATCCCACCGAGTTGGAGTGGTTCCTATCTGCATCAACAATGGCTAGTCTCCATTCTTCACTACTGGGGCCTTAAGGAACATACCCAGCATGCAGTTCACACCAGAGCCACTGGTATTCCATTAGCAGGGTATTTTCCACATCCTTCAACGTGACTCTTCATTGTTAAGCCAAGTGTCTCACTGGTTAGAGGAATGTCAGGAAGAAGCTAAGTGCTAGAAATTTTTTTCTTTCACAAGAAAAGAAAAGGGGCCCTGGGGTATAAGTAAGTGTGTGCTCCCTGGGCTTCTCTCCCTTGGTCCTCTGGCTCTGCCAGAGATGCAAACCATCCTGCATTCTATAATTGTACGGCAGTAGTCATACATATGTAAACTCATTTTATCGTGACCAAGGAATGATTTGTCAACCACCTACTTATAAATTACTGAGCACTTGGTGTATGTATCCCAGTACCATTGGATAAAAAAAGAGCAAGAAACACGTTTGTGGCCATCAGAGAGCTCAAAGACAGTCACAAAAAACAGAGGTTACAGGTAGATTTCTTTAGTGACCTAGAACAGTGACCTCTTTACCTACTTAGGGAGTCTGGTCTGATTACTGTTAACCACTCCTTCTGTCTTTCCTCTCTGCAAAGCTGCTTTAAGTCTTGTGGGTGCATAGTTTAAGGAGCCTTGACATATCTTTCTATTCATCAGTTTTTTTTTCATTTTTCATCCCCTCTTCTTTGGCCTAGAATAGTACCTAGTCTTGACACAGAGCAGGTGCTATGATTGCATATACAAATACAACCACAGAAGAGATACTGGGTCTGGGCATTTCAACCCTCAAGTTTCCAAGGCTACAGCAGTCTGCAGTGGCAGATTGTATGAGAAGCTTGATAACTTCCAATGTGAAAGAGAATAGATACATGTTTAGGATCCAACAATCACTGGGGCAGATGGATTTAGATGGATCCGATCACCTGTTGCCCTTGGCTCTTCTGATTGACCTCTCTTTGAGTAGGGGCTGTACCTGATGACTGCATCTGTCAAGAGTAACAAACGATGTAACACATGATGGGAGGAGGCTTGAGCAATTTGGTGGTAAAGAGACAGAATTCTCATCTTACTGGTATCCCATCTCCACACTCCATGCCTGGTTTGCTAGGCAGTGCTCTGCTATATTAGAGAGAGGGGCCCACAAAGAATGAACTGAGTCAGAGCCAACCCTACCCCTGAGCACTGACTGCTGCTCCAGCTAACATCTCTGTTACAGCCTAAAAAACTCAAGAAGAAAAGGGTAGGGCCTGGGCTCCTGATTCATACAAACTGTGAGACAGGAAATGTGTGTTGTTTAAGTTGTCCAGTTTGGGAGTCATTTGTTATGCAGCAACAGCTAACAGTTACTAACAGCAAATGGGTGTGTGTCTACAAGAAACCTTTACATCACATGGCTTATTTCTTAAGACCTTGTTACTTAGAATGGATAGCTATTCTAACCAATCCCAGAAGACACCAGGTGATGGGTTTTATTTGAGTAGGAAATTCTTATGCTAAGGGCTATGGGTTATAAGGTTCTTTATGGACAGACACTTTATGGTAATATTTTAAACAAGCAGAAACACCAGAATTAGCCAAGGAGATTGAACTCTGTGAGAGATCTACCGGATCAGGACCTCCACAGGAACCCAGAGCCTGCTAGAGTTACTACCAGTCATCTGTTCTCATGATGGAACATAATAGGAAGTGGTGGGCCAAAAATGTGAAGTGCCTTGTGTGTGTGTTGTGTATTGTATGTGTGTAAAGTGTGTGCGTGTGTAAGTATAGTGTGTGTGTGTTGTAAGTGTAGTGTGAGTAGGTATAGCATGTGCATGTGTGTGTGTACACATGCAAATGGAGGTTAAAAGCTAATCTTGGATGTTTTCCCTCAAGTACTGTCTATCAAGTTTTGCTTTGTTTTTTGTTTTTTTTTGTTTTGTTTTGTTTTTTTGAGACAGGTTCTCTTGGTGGCCTAGAACTTGTTAAGTAGACTAGGCTGGCTGACTAATTGACAAGCCCCAGGAATTCACCCCATTCTGCCTCTCTAGTTCTGGGATTACAAGACTTTGCCATACTTATCTTTTTTTTTTTTTTAACATTGATTTTGAGGTTGAAACTCAAGTTTGCAAGCCAAGCACTTTGCAAAATATGTCCATCTTCCCAGCTCTGAAGTGTCTTAAAAATTAGGACATATATTTACTTGTTTTGTGTATGGTACTGTGAGTGTGGGCCTGCATGCCTGTGTGTGTGTGTGTGTAGGTCATAGGACAATTTGTAAGAGTCAGTACTCTCCCTCCACCACATTGACCTGAGAGATCAAACTCAGGTCATCAGGCTTAATGGCAAGCACCTTTACCCACTGAGCCATCTTGCCAGCCCCCTGGAGTATCTTTTTAAAGATCACATAGCTTGTAGGTGGTAACCCAGGGTAAGGACACAAGATTTTCCTCTTCCTGTCTTCTTCATCCATTCTACCACAAGGTTCCCCACCCTCATTCAGAGGGGAGCTCGGATTAGGGGCTGAGCTAGCTGAAGAAGCAGTGTGAGTTATCAAAGACAACTCCCAGTGTTAAGCTTTATTTGTTCTGAAAACCATCTGTATTCTGCACCTCTCCATGTAGTCCTGGCACGGTGACAAGGACAGCTTTTCTTTCCATTCTCCATAAGGTGCCTTGTTTTGTAAGAAAGGGTACAACAAACACTTCCCATCAGATCTCCTTCTCCAGGTCCCAATCAGAAAACCTGGCCAGGACTGGACCTTCATAGTATTGCACACATGAGCGTGTCACTGAGCCCTGCTGGTTTGTGACCTTTTCCTTCATCTTCCCTGAGACAGTTGCTCCTGTCCTGGGGGCCTTTGCTCTACCTCCAGTCAAGGGCATCTGGTGCAGTCATGAGCTGTTCACAGCCTGAGTTCCAGTTTGGTTTGGTCCAGGGGAGCATCATTCCTGGTCCACAGCTGAATGCACCCAGGGTCCTCATGAGCTCACAATGTCCCAGTGCTGGCTCATGAGTGATGACTCACAAGGGTTGACAACGACTTCCTTGCCATCCTCGGTGCTGTCACCGAACATGTCTGTGTCCAGGCAGAGGTGAGATGCTATGTGCTCAATGCGGGCACCAGTTTTGGTCCATTGCTGAGGAGATAGAGGGGAGAGAGAAGTACTCATTAGCTGTCTAAGGCCATGGGTTCTAAGGATAATATAAAGCACTCAGGCATCACCAGAACAGGTGGCAGACACTACCTGTGGACAGTGAGAGACAGCCAGAGACAGCCAGAGACATGATTTCATGGTCTCATAAAGGAAGAAAAATGCCACTAATTGTTCTGACATGCATTAGGGCTTTATTTTTTATGACATTTAAAATTCATATTTATTTACTTATTTGTATTTTTAAGCATGCATGCTTGTGTGTGTGTGTGTGTGTGTGTGTGTGTGTGTGTGTGTGTGTGTGTGTAGGATAGGACACAATTTGTCAGAGTTGGCTTTCTCTTTCCACTACATGTATTCCCAGGGATTAAACTCAGGTGGATAGACCTGGTTGCAAGTACCTTTACCCACTGACCCATCTCTCCAGCCTAAGTCTTTAAAAAAAATTAAAGGCTAAATCAATGTTTCATAGGAAAACTCATGAGGAGGCAATAGCTTTTTAAGCAACAGGGTAGAAAATGTGAATTGAGACACAGGAGAAGACAAAAATAAATATCCTACATGGTCTATGTCTTCCCTTAGGAAGAAGTTAGAGAGAGAAAAGATGGGGTACTGAAGATGTCAGCAGGGGCCTTCTTCAAAATGTGCCTGTGCCAAAAGCCCATAGAGAGGTAGGTTGTGGGCAGTGTCTCTTGACTCTCATGTGAGGTAAGGATAGAGAGATGAACATATTCACTGGTTATATACTGAGCTCTGTACTTCATAAAGACCATCACAAATACTTGTTGTGAACAGTTCCTTTGGGTTATAGCAGCCCTCCTTTGTAGAGTGGGAGGGGAAATCTCTGGAAGATACAGTGGCCCACCCTGTGCCACACTTATACTCGGGACTTGAACCTCAGTCTCTCCTATCTGGGCAGGAAACTGAGCACATTACTAGCACGTGCTGCTCGAGGAACAGTGTGAATTGGGTCACAACTGACAGGTAGCAATGATAGCAACACACAAGGTGAGAGGCCTGGTAAGATTAGCTAAAGTCTGCAGGCTTGCAGGTATTCACTGATCATTGGGACCAGCCTAGCCATTTCAACCGACACTTTTGAGGGACTCCTATGCCTGACTCTGGCTGGAAGGGCTTCTTGCTTATTAACTCTTCGTCTTGCAATACCACCTGTCTTCTCCTGCCTAGAGAAGACTTATTCCCACCCACTTACATTATGGAGGTTGGCCACTTCCAATCCTACTCCTCCCCTGGGCCTGCTGAGCACTCACCTGCCTTTCATCCCCATTCTTGCATAGAACAAGAACCACCGGGGCACCAGGAAACAGGGTGACCACAGACAGGCACAGCTCTTCCTGGATGATCTGCTGGGTGTATGTGAAGGCCCACACCTGAGGAGAGCAGGAAGATTTTCTTAGGAGTGGGGAAAATCACCATCTATGTGGTACCACCATGCCTACGCATGATGACCCATACAGCTGGATAAGAAGTTGCATGGGTTCCCAGAAGCAATGATCATTGACAAGATCACCTGGTAGAACACTACTCAAAGGACAAAGGCTAAGAGTGTACCCGGTCATGAAGTCTCGGTCCCCACACCCATGTTGGGTCCTGGCCCATGGGCATGCAGGGGGTTGCTGGACGTTGCAGAATAATTTTGACTCTGGGCAGCAGCCTGAGTAATACCCTTGCTGAGCTATATGGTCTCCAGTGTCTGCTTGTAGACAATGTCTCTTCAATGGGAGTCTGTTCCTGACATTTCACACGTCACAGCTATCCAACAGGCTACCCTCTGCCTCTGCTGTCTTTAGAATGCCTCCTTTTCTTTGAAAGGATTTCAAGTCAGTGTCTTGAGAGCATGAAAGCTATGGTAAGAGGTAGACAGAGGGTAAAGAGAAAAGAAGCACCCAACGGAGGAGTTGGAAGATGAGTCAGAAGGGAAAAAAAGAAAGTTATGAAAAATAACATTACTTAAGAGAATGTGAGCAGTCTAACATAGCAAAGGATGTGGCCCCTCAACTCCTGCAGGGCAGGGTGGGGGAGGAGAAACAGAGAAACTAGATCAACAATCAGAGTTCTGATCATAGAAAATGGGCATTCTGTGAGTTCATTACAAGGCACCTCTGTTCCAGATCGTCAGGTTAACAAGCCCAAGCGTTCTCAGTTCCTAAGTCGCGAGACAGCTAGTGAGGGTACAATTGCTGCCAAGATGACAAAGAGGTTTTCTCTCAGTTTGTGGAAGAGGTGATAACTGTCCTTTTCCTTCATCATGCAGTGAAGATGATTCATGATTAGAGTCTCCAAGGCGAGTTTCAGAGGGGACTCCGCCAAGGGCTGTAGCTTTTCCCCATCACATCCCTGTGCACAAAGTGGCCTTCTATTTTTGGACCAGGCTGTTCATGAGCTCCTTCTTGGCCTGTGCTGATAGAGAAGAGACAACTTCTAGCTCTAGGGCCAAGTGTCCCTGGAGTATTCCCCTTGTATTCATATTCTCAATTCAACCACCATAACATATTAGGGATGACACTATTCTCTCTGGTTTGTCTTCTTCAGGCCCTGACAGCCTCCTGGTGTGCCACCACACATTATGGGAGTTAAGATAAGAGCATGAATAGAGGACCATGCTTCCTGAGTGTCACACCAGACCCCAGGACACCCATAGTGTTGGCTTCTAGGCTGTCTGCTTTCTTTTTCCCCCAACTCTAGCCTGTATCTTTGAATATAGGAATTCCCTAAATGGTCCCCTTTGGCTCTAGATATATGCAATAGTGACACAATCTATTTGAGAGGCCAAAGCCAGGCATGGATGATGTCCACAAGGGTCTTGAGACTGGTCTGCTGCGGCATTGGGCAGGTGATCTAGAATGGTAATCTGTATTTGGGGCTGAGAATATTTCTCCTTGTGGGAAAGAGAAAGAATCAAGGGCTGGGCCCAAGGGCAGAGCTGCAGGGAACTATTTGTGGGCCCCCAGGACCACTGTCCTGAAATCTATTAGATTTTTCACTCCCCTGAAAATAAGGCTTAAGTCGGTGATGGGAACAAAATGAGTTACTGCTCTGTAGCCCACAGGGAGGCACAAATTAACATTTCAAAAATAAATCCTGTCATTATCATATGATCACCTCAATACGTGGTGTTATATTGTTTGTGCTAAAAGCATTAAGGGATTAAACACAGCAACTTACAACATACCACAGTTTCTAAAAACACATCTTGTCAGTCTTTTGGTTTTAGCACCCTAAGGCACTTCTAGGCAAGTGGCAGAAACAGGGTCTCTTGACATATGGGACCCCCACTTTCAGAAATACCTCTAGAGAAGGTTACACACAGCTCCATCTGGGCCGGGGTCTGAGAAAGCCACTCTAAGTCTCCACAAGAAGGACATGTGAATAGGCAGTCACCATAAAAGCTCTTATACTAGGAGGCTAGAGAAATGGCTCTGCGGTTAAGTGGTACTTGCTGCTCTTACACACACACACACACACACACACACACACACACACACACACAGTACACAAGTACACTTTCTGGAGATTTCCTGGTATTTAATCTCCCAGAAAGAACTGATCTCTGGCTACATATGTAAGAAGAAAAGAGAAATGGGAAGCAGGGATCAGGAAGATGGGGGCGATTAAAGTCAAGTGTCCCTATCCCATTCCTTGTCCCTCACATTTCCCAGAAGAACTGGTGATGAATGGGTTTAGAAAGTGACTCCTGAGTCAGAACTGAACCCTAAGAAGACAGTCATTGAGGGAAGGGCTGGAGTCTCAGCTAAGTGGTAGAGAGATTACTTAGCAAGCAAGGACCTGAGTACAGTTCCTAGCTCTAGGACGAAAAGGTGTTGGTGGGGACCCTCAGACAGATCTGTCTTCCATTAAGGTTTGCAGGACCCTCTATTGATGGCTCCATTTCGAGTCTCTCAAAAGTGCTGTCCATGGTGGATGTCCCTCTACACACCCAGGGAAGATAACCCAAGCACTGTTCTGGAGGCTGATGTGAATGTCTTTCCGTGTGGGGATGGGCTGAGGAGAGAAGCTCATCCCTAGTCCTTGGACTCCTTTGTTAGTTTGCTAGAAAGCAGAAACAGGCTGCTGTGCTCAGAGGACATGTTCCCTGCCCCAGTGGGAAGAGAGTGAGTAATGGCTGGAACAGTAGCCTTCCTTCTCAGGCAAATGTCCTGGGGCTGCAGCAGGGAAAGCTGGGATGCAAAGGGATCACAGTGGTACCTAGTTTGGCCTGGTCTGGGACTTACTGCTTTGAGTTGGATGAAAAATTATGGGGGAAAGATTTTCTTATGATGCAATAAGAACTCAGAGAGGTGGGAGTGAAGATGAAGCCAGGCAGAGATGCTGATCTGGGAATGGTCCAGGGCCCCATCCTCTCATAGGCAGGAAGTCATCAGCCTAGACCAAGGAGATTTTACTCCTTACCCCACTGGAGAACTATCTTCCAGTGTTTGGAGACACTTTTGGATTATTAAGATGAGGTTCTATGGACATTTGGTGAGGTGGGGCAGGGGCCCTGCTAAACATTCTACAAGGCACAGATGGTCCCTGTGACAAAGAATGATCCAGCCCGTGACAAAGAATGATCCAGCCCGAAGGGCAGTCATGCTAAGGTTATCATGAGATAGTTTGCAGGTCTGCACCTAAACTCTTGGGTATCACTCATGTACATCCTGGTTACTCTCCCTGTGCCTAGCTCATCTAGTCTGTCAAGTGGGGCTGGTAGCAGGACACACCCATCTGAGGGGCTGTTGTAAAGACTAAACAAGTACTCAGCCCAGAGCTGACCTGCCCTGGCTTAGTGTACTTGCTTCAAGAGTGGTGTATCCTCATGTAAAGGGATGCTGGATTAGGGCAGGACAAGTGAACCCTCAAAGGAAAGTGAGGTGACTGCCTTGTAAGCAGGAACTAATGTTACTCACTGGTAACGGTGAGTTCTGTGTTTCTACATGTCTTCTGTGATGTAGATATTCAACAACTGAGGTTACAGCAAAGTGGCATTGTCAGTTTCATTGAAGTTAGAGCCTTTCCAGAGCCTGAATGGTCTGAGCCACTTCATGCTCAGGCCTGGAAGCAAGGATCAAAGAGTCGATGATTACTCTGAACAATGTCAGGAGCAGCTGCTGGGCTCACTCTGCTTATGAGCTCCCCTCTGAGGGGATAGGACCCAAGCAGAGGACATTAGTGACACCTGGTGTCCTCTCACCTTGTAGGCCTCACAGGAGAACCCATTAGCCTGTGAACATGTCCTTGAAGATAAATGCCTGGGACAAATGAGCCAGGTCCAACAAAACCTCTAATTGAGTACAAAGATCTCTAAGGGATGAGCCCTATGGTGAGCATTGGGTGTTACAAAAGCTCAAATGGCTGGTGGGCCATGCTGGGCTCTCTGACCCCCTTGGTTGCATAGACACAAACCTCAGCTAGACCCTGGAGACGATTCCCAACCCAGAGGCAACAGGGTGACCTAGCATATTCCCAGATTTACATTTTCTTTGGAACCGTCATTAGGTTCATGTTTGAGCTCATCCCTTTTGTCTCTATCATGTCTTCTCTTACATTCCTAGAATGCCTTATATGTAGGATTGAAGCCCCATATCCACTTTGTTTTGTTGTGTCACAGGATTGGGCTCTCCAGTAACTATAGTAGCTGGGATGCCTGCCCACGAGCTTAATAACTTTGTAAGCTCTTGGTGAATTACTTAAGGAACCTCAGATATGATGTGAAGAGAAACATTCTAGTTCAGTGGTTCTCAACTGTTCCATTGCTACGACCCTTTCTGACCTCCAACCATAAAATTATTTTTGTTGCTACTTCATAACTGTAATTTTCTACTGTTATAAACTATAATGTAAATATCTGACTTGCAGGATGATCTTAGGCGACCCTTGTGAAAGGGTCATTTGACCCCCAAGGGGGTTGGGACCCACAGGTTGAGAATCACTGCTCTAATAAGAGGGCCACTACATAGAATATACAGTTAATCCACGCATATTCAGATTAGTGCCTTCTTTTTATCAAAGGCTTGGTTACTGTCTCTGATGACACCAGTGACTCAGAGCAAGGAAAGAGAATAAAAGAGAAATGTCCCTTTAGACTTTGCTTTGGAAACTATCCCAGAGACAGTTTGGCGTGAAGCTTTTGAGGGGCCATTCCTAGGCTCTGATGAGGAACTCTGAGGAAGAAGGGGAGGAGGCGATTGCCTGGCAGCTTGCTCCACTGCAGATTTGAGCTCCTCCCTTGGAGGTGTCCCTGTGCCTGCTGATCTGTGGAGCATTTTCAATCACATCCACCCTTGGGGCTCCCAGCTGCTGCCTCCTGCTCCACAAATCTGGAGCCTCGGCCCTGGTGAGGCAGGGGAAGAATGCACTTCAAACTGTCGTATGTTTCCCTCGCTTTAATTTGGAATAGAAACTAGAGTGGCACATCTGTCTTCTTTCTACCTTTCATGGCTATTTTTCCAGGGAATTCAGTGAAGTTAAGAGGAAATGTATTAGCCTGGAGACTTCTTGGGCTTCAAAGGTTTTTGAAGGCATTATATATGTATGCCTCTTGCATTACCTCATGGCATCAGTTTGCCAACATCTTTGAAACACTTGAATCCAGCATTTTGCTCCAAAAGATAACAAGGCAGTAAGAAGGAAGAGGAAGCAAGGTGTGGAAGGTGGATGGGCTGGTGTAGAGGAAGAACAATTATTAGAACTACAGGATTAGAGAGCCTCCATGCTGAGCATGCAGCATGGTTGGAGAGGACTTACTTAGCATTCATAAGTCTCTGAGGTTTGTCCTCCAGCCCTGCTAACAACAAACCAAACAAAAACCAAAGGAGTAATGTTACAGGAAAGAGACCATCCCATCGCCTGAGTTTTATCTGCCTGGTAAGTGAATGTCAGCTACAGACAAAACCTGGACCTCCTTGTACCACTCCCTGTGACCCAGGGTCCGAGAACACCCATCCAATGGCTCCAACCTGATCTCAGGACCTGTGTTGATTGTCCTCTGAGGGTAGCCTGTGTGTCTGATATACATATGTAGACATTCAGAGGTAAGTGTATGTGAAAGCTTAGAGTTCACCATGTAAGTCACAGTCAGAAATGGGAAGAAACTGAAGCCAGGCCCAAGTGGGGAGCCAGTATAGCCATGTGTCCCTGGAGTTTTGTGTGACATTTGTGGAGCAGAGACCTCAATTCACACTCTTGCCTAAACTCCCATAAAAATTAGGGAGGACACTGTCCTCTACTGATTCCAGACTGACTCTTATGAAAGCATAAATTTTCTTTTTGGATTTGTCACTGGGAAGTGTCTGTAATGAAGACCCTACCCCCCCCAACCCATCTCGCTTGCCAGCTTTCTTCTGTCAAGATGGAGCTGGTTAACGGTTTTAATATTTGTAAACTTTTAAGAGGCAATGTCACAGACAGGTGTCTTCTCTTAGGACTAAACATCTAACAAAGCTCTGGAACAATGACATGGCTATAATAAGCACCAGAGGGCTTCTGGATAGAGTTGTTGTGGGAGTCCCCACTAGTACATGACACTAGTGAATCTGTGGGAGCTTTGGTGGCATCAGCCGTGGAGTAAGTAGGGGAAGGAACAATACCTATTTTATCTGGTGCCTTTCTCATCCTTGCTATGCTCTCAGTGGCTGAAGAGGTGGGGAGAGGAAGAAAGGCTGAATGGGTCCAAGGGTGGGTAGACCCCTTCAGGACAGAATAAGAGTCAAGACAGGTAGCAAAGACATAGATAGGAAGCGATAGGGTTGTGTTAAGGGGAAAGGGTGCCACCAGTGTCCAATGTATACAGAAAGGATTGAGATGAAGGACAATAACAATGGAGATTTGTGAGGAATGAGGAAGAGGGCCCCAGTAAGAGGGGAAGAGATCATGAGTCAGTCCTACAAGGACATATAACATTCATGTGCACCTGTGCTCATTTCAGCTAACATAATCGTGTTTAACATAACATAATCATGTTTATGTTAGCTGAAATGTGGATTTCCTTCTGAGTACCTGAAGATTTAGCCCAGTCCAGTTGCTAGGCTGTGTACCCTGGGAGAATGGGGGCTGTGTTTAACTCTGAATGAGTCCACCTTGTCTCCCCAGCAGGTAACATGGTGCCCAAGATATTACTGTCCACTTTGCTGAGGTTAATTGAACCTCTTTATACCTAGATGATCTAGCATCTGAGAGTCATAAAACCCAGCTATTATGTCAAAGCAAAGCTGAGCTGTAGCCACCACTGCCCCAAGGAGAGAGTCCTGAGTACCTACAGGCCTTTCCCTCACGGCCCCAATCAATGCTATTGTTTACCTTCTTCCTATTGCAGGAAGGTCAGCTGAAATGGGATAGGCCATTCTCCTCCAGTATACATCCTGCTATCTCTCCTAGGACTGGATGTTTAAGGACTCTCTCTGAGGCCCAGACTGTTAGTGGCTTTCCCTCCCACCTTCTTATGCAACCAAAGCTGGCAAGTTCTAGAAAAGCTCTGCTCTACTGGGACTAGATCAAACACAATCTTGTCCCAGGGAAAGGCCCAGATAACATTCTGACTGTTGGAATTCCCGTGAGCAACACCCACACACAGACTCACAGAAAGATGTGTCACCTACTCACAATGCTTTACAAAATACCACTTGAGCAAACTGTGTAACTGTCAGCTGGGCAGCCACACCTAACTAAAATCGACACCTCCATTTCCTTTCCTTTCTAGTCTAATCTAACTCCCACCCCACCTCCTCTGCCCTGTTTGGAGCAGGGACTGTTTTTGGCAAAGTCTTTTCAATTCAGAGCCAGGTCCAAAAGCGTGGATATTTGTGGTCAACAGTGGAGAGGAACTGTGCTGAGATTGGGATGATGGTGTAGAGACCACACACAAAGTGAGGATCAGGGTGATTGGATGGAGACAGGGCAGGAGGAACACCTAGGGACTGTGGCTGTAATCTAACACTAGCATTCTCACCAGGGACATTTTAAAACCATGATATAGCTCCAAAAGTCAACAGATCTGAGTTTGGGAAATGTAGATCCAGCAAGAATAAGTAAGTGTAGGGCATAACAAGAGTTTTTCTAGGAAGAACATTGTGGGCTGCAAACACGAGGAGCTACAGGAAAAAGATGAGCCAAGACACCAGTGAGAAATGGAACCGTAGCACCAGGGGAAAGGGTGACCTGTGCAGAGAATTTGTACAAGGCAAGGTAGCCTGGTTGCTCACAGCCATTTGTGGAGTTAAACCACAGAGACTTTGACTCACTCAGTTGCATAGTATTTGAACAACAGTCTAGGGTGAGTTCTTATCTATGGACCTTTCGCTCCTAGAACCCTCTCCTGGGACCTTACAGATGTCTCCCTAGTGAGGACAAAACTCCACTTCCCTAGGAAGATAGAGATGAGAATTCAGCTCCTGCTTCTACCCAACCTAAACATTTATGGTGTTCTCTCGTTCTACCTTGTGACCTCAGTTTCTTTAAAGCCTATCCTTATGACCATCGCCAGCTTTCGATATACCTTGCATTTCCTGGGTCCCCCCACTCCCCTTCCTGACCTTGTCCTTTTCTACTTCTGTCTCAAAACATAGTCCATTTTCAAGTCCTCTGGGACAATTTTCCAAAGCTCACACAAGACTTGTATGCCTCATCTCTGTGTTTCTGCATATCAGTGAGAATGCTCAGGGACAGAGATTAGATCACAGGGGCTGCTTGCCTCCTCCAGCCTAGCCTTGCATCCGTGCACATTCACAGTTAACAAAGAGTCTGCTGAGTGAATAAATGATGCGTGAAGACACAGAATTTGTGAATCAATAAACAGGAAATGGTCAAAGCTGGAAACATGAGTAATAGCTCCAGAAAATAGTTTATAGAGGAAAGAAGGGTGGGCTGAAGACCTCAGTAAACACCATAAAGATGGGGAGAGGTACTAGGCAAGAACTCAGACAGCAAGACAAGGAAGCAGAGATCCTGTGGGATCACAAGGCTGAGAGGGGACTCATGTGATGGCTGTGGTTGGCCAAAGGCTATGGAGGTTGAGACAGGTGGTGATTTTGTCAATGACCTTGAAAACAGCAGGCCTAGCCTCAGAAAGGAGAATATTGGCAAAACACAAGGCTTGGACAGGATACACTCTGTTGACAAACCAAGCAAGGAAAGCACCCCCAAATAACTGACAGATGTAGGAAAAGCAGGAGGGTGGTACCCAGGAAAAGAACAGTGGATGGAAGTGGCTTTACCAAGTCTGATATGATTGCCTGGAAGTTAGCTGCAAGACATGGTTTGGGTGTCTTGTCTCAATGTCTAGTAGCAGCCTTCTTTTTCTCTTTGCATGTCACATTTATAGAGCTAGTTCATGTGATCTTCCTTGCCTGACCTGGTCCATGTTTACTGTAGGAGACAGTGCCAGAGTTGAGCTCCTATTAAATTACTGGATCATTTCCTATGGGCAGATGCCACTTGGAAGCCAACTTTCAGAGAAATTCCAGGTATTTGGTAACTAAGTGGGAAAAGGCCAGGTAAGACCAGTCCTTTGGCTCCATTCTGGATTCCTGGTGTCATGCTGAAGCAGGGACTACAGCTAATCTAGACATCTCTGTACTCTGTGGCATGCAATGCTATGACCCCAAGCAGTTACTTTACCTGAGACTTTGCTCCATCTCCTTTGACCTTGGCACAGGGGCTTAGCCTGAGGTGTGGAGCCTCTTGTTTTTTCTGCTTTTGAGACTCAAGGCACTTCTGCCGCTGCCGGATATTGCCCTTCTGGATGGAGGAGTCTGGGGGGACCCTGTGGGAAAGCCACGTGGACAGATGAGAACACACTGCTTTTGACATTAGTGCTGTTAACTGCTGGATGGGTTACGGGTGTGTTTGAGAGGGCAGAGAGCCATTTTCCCCAGAGCTATCACAAATGTTGACACTGGTCAGAGGATGGAAGAATACTGCTAGGGTGAGGTAACAAGAAACTTTCAGTAGCCCCATGGCAGAAGGATCTCTAGGATGGAGTCTATGTCACCAATCCTATGTGCTTAGTACAATCCAGGGTACCACTTCCAACGCTTGATCCCAGTCTCTCATTCAACCAGGTTTAGCATAATTCTCCGCCAGGTTTTAGGGATAAACAGGACTGATTGGTTTGCTCAGTCCTCCACAGACTTAAAAACTATCTACCAGTTGGCTGTAGGTCATGTCTCTCTCAGACTAGGTCAGCTAAGACCAGGCCTCTTCTTATAGCTAGGTTTGGTTCCAGCAGGTAGGCATACCTAAGTTCTGGGTAGACATTCTCCAGGTACCACTTGAAGGTCTGGCAGTGCAGATTCTTCCTCAGGTTCAGCCTGTTCTCAATGCTGGGATGATGAGGTTGGAAGGTGGGACACAGAGACAAAACACAGCTATCAGAGGCAGGAATCTACAACAGTGGCTCCTCACCACCAGTGACATGCTTCATACCCACACATCTCTAGGGGATGCTGAGTAAATGAACCAAGCAGAGATTTCTCTACTTCCAGGCAGACCTCTGAAAACACCTTAGCTTTACCTCTTGATGGTATAGTAACAACATTGAGGACTTGTGCTTTTATTTGAAAATGGAATTGGGGGTGGTTTTCATTTTCATTAAAGGTCAAGCTGCAAGAACGACATGTGTGTTGTTAATAACTCACTGCTGGAACTCTGGCCTTCTCTTACTCAGTCTCTCCATGCTTGAGCTACCACACTGCCCCAGCCTCAGAGAATCCTGCTGGTGTCTCATCACACATCTGTTCATGAGCTACCCACTGAACATTTCCATGTGACAGGCATCATATTCCATGTAGCATACTAATGCTTCTGAACATTAGTACAAGATAGTGATTCAAGAACCATATCCCATGAGACCCTGAAGACAAGTCATCACTACTCCTTGGAGGTGCACTCTTGCTTGATGGGTCCATAGTACTCAAGAGAGCAATGGCTACTGATGCTGGTATGTGAAAGGAAGAGTAGCCATCTAGAGAAGCCATAGGGTAGGTAAGGCAGTGTCCTGCTACACGTGAGGGGGATTGGCAAGCAGAGATCAGTGCTTTGAACAAGTCAAAAATATTTTCTGTAGGAACAACACTGGCTACATGGCCTTAAAACAGAAGTGCATGTGAATGGGGGGAAGTGAACCCACAGAGATCCACATGAGGCACTGCTGGAGGATGCTGACTCTATCTCACAGACACTGGGATGGACTTGGTGGGCCTTCTAAAAAGTATAACATGAGGATGACTTGAGAAAATCTTATTGTTTCCAGAATGGGCCAGTTGGAGTACAAGTAGGGGATGGCGGCGGGAAGGAGAGAATTGTACAATACCAGGTGCCATTACTCTCCTTTTAGTGAACTGAGTAGGAATGGGCTTGGCCAATCCTCTACTTTTCATCTTCCCTTCACCTAAGTACTAGTCAACTCTTGTCTTCTCTAGGCAGCCAATAAAATTAACTTTGCTTCCTGTCCAGCCTCACTCTCTCCCTTTTCTCTCTCCATGACTCTACTCAAACTCCACTCTCTCCTTTTCCTCTTCATCCTCCTCTTCCTCCTTCTCCCTCTTTGTCCTCCACATTTTCCTTCTTCCTGTGCAGGGACTCAAATTCAGGGCCTCCGGACCACTAGCCAACTGCTCTACCACTGAGCTACACGCCCAGTCTTCTATCTTCTTAGAGAGCACAAACTGTGCTTCCTTACCAGGCCTCCCAGCTCCTCTGGGACAAAAGAATCTGCGTGTCAAGAGGCCACAGTTTCCACATGCTTGATATTCTGTTCAGAGAGATCCTAGGTTCTCAGTGTTTGAGTGAGGCCGTAGCAACAGGACATTATATCACTCTAAGCAAGCAAGGGCAGCTAGGGTGGTACCCAGGCTTGTGACTTGGCTCATATGGTGTAAGGAAGACTGGTCATGGGGTTGCATGGGGAATACAGGTTGAGAGACAGATTAAGGAGCAAACTTAATGGGTTTAGCTTAGGACTTGTTATACTTGAGATATCTGGGAGACATCCAGGTAGAAGTAGCCATTTGATACTTGGGTGTAAGAAACTGCAACCCGTGGAAAAGGTTCCATTAGAAACAGAGTTGTAAATAGATGTGGCAACCTCTCCAGGGAGAATGAATGCCTAGTAAAAAGAAGACTTATGACAGAGCCTCAGAGAGAGAGAGAGGGAGAGAGAGAGAGAAGCCTATCTGGAGTGGGAAGAAGATGAGCAATTGGATTCAGATGAAAAAGGTAGGACTTAGGAACAACAGAAAAGACGACCGGAAGCCTAGGACCCAGAGAAGCATGGCAGAAGGAAGCAGGTTGGAGAAGATAATGCTGAAGGTCAGCATAAGGGGAGAGCAAAGAGTGAAGGAGTCTGGACTAAGCCTGTGGGAACAGCTGCAGGGCTTGGGGGAGGCAGCAAAGCTAGACCACTATTTCATGATGCTGGATCCTGGCAGGCAGGGCACAGGCAGGCAAGGTGGCGAGCAATGCTGTCTTAAAGGAAGGTTGTATATTTCTTTTCTTTTACCCCCTCCATTTTAAGTCAAGGAGTAGGTGTAAACATGGAAAGGGAAGATACAGAAGAGGAGAACCAAGGCTGGGGAGAATGGAGGTGCCTGGACATGGGAGTGTAGCTCCATGCTACGCTGGACACTACTAATTTGAAAGTCAAGCAAAACCAGTCATCAAGAGGATGAGCTCAGGTTGTAGGGGCTTTGAGGATCTGCAGGTAATTCCACCAGCAGGTGAGTTTTGGAACCACTCCTCAGAAACTTGTTCCTTTGATTAGGATCCTCTGCCAGCAGCTCTGTGTCACGTGGGAGCTTATTAGAAACACAGAGCAAAGGAATCAGACTCCATGTTTTAACATGCTCCTTGGGAGATCTGTATGCTCATTAAAGTTTGAGAGGCCCTGCACCAGCAGGCAGGAGGAGATGAATGCATACTGCGAGAATGTGATAAAATGTTGATTTATGAATGAAGGCAGGAATGAATGGTGCTTCTGGAGGAGGCCTGGTTTACTGATCCAGGAAGCACACCTGTCCACTGAGACAAAAAGTGATGGAGAAGGATGATACAGTTGTGGCCAGGCTAATGGGTTGATTTGTCTTGAGGAATCAATATTGTCAATTTCATCCATAAAATACGTACCCTCCATGCAAAAGAAAGGAGATGGTGGGCTTAGGGGTGGAAATGAACGAAGAAGGTTTAATAAACATGGTGGGTTTGAGCACGTTAGGAAAGAGTGCAGGGCTAGGAGTTGTCTTGTGACCTCATTGACAACATGGCCGTGAAGTATCATCAGTGGGAGCATCTGAAATGTCATGACACTGTCCAGTAACCTGTGCACAGGGGAGAAAGAGATTTAAATAAGCCTTGTGCACAAGTGCATGTGTGTGTGTAAAGGAAAGTATTGTGTGGGTGCATGTGTATGTGTGTATGTAGAGGAAGGTATTGTGTGTGTGTGTGTGTGTGTGTGTGTGTGTGTGTGTGTAAGAGAGAGAGAGAGAGAGAGAGAGAGAGAGAGAGAGAGAGAGAGAGAGAGAGAGAGAGAGGTTGACATCAGAGCTAAAGATCAGAGGACTGGGCATGGTGGCATATGCCTTTAATCAGCACTTGGGAGGCAGAGGCAGGCAGACTTCTGAGTTCAAGGCCAGCCTGGTCTACAGAGTGAGTTCCAGGACAGCCAGGGCTACACAGAGAAACCCTGTCTTGAAAAACAAACAAACAAACAGATCAGAGGACCATACTTTCTGAGATCTGTCTTTAAGAGAGAAGGAATCTAAGGGGGGCAGTGGGTGAAGGATGAGGCTGATGGGACATGGTCACTAGAACCAAAGTTCTGATGGAGACAAGATCCAATGACTCAGGAGAAGAGGGGTGAGAAAACTGGAGTGTGCCCAGGAACTGTGATGTCAGAGGTGCAAGTCATTTTAGCCAGCACGGATTTAATCCTCTAGCACAGGGATGGACTCACCTGGAGAGGTTTAGACTTCAAAAGCCCATCTACTCAATGGCCTTATGAGCTGAGTGGGTGAAACTAGTGGGATAAAATGTCACGGTTGTGTCCCCTCCCCTCCTCCCCACACATACCAAGAAACACAAATGATAACTAAGGAAGATTACAAGTTTTCCTTACTTTAGTCAGCTTGGAGCTGGGAAATGCAAGGGTGTATGCATGGTTTTGGAATCGGTGTGTTATGAACCTTCATCTTCCTTACAGGTATAATCTATGCTTTCCTCTGCCTAAGCCTTAGTCCCCTTGCCTGTCAAGCAGGGCTAGGTAATTGCATCTCTCAGAGATTAGGCAAGATTAAAGAGACACTGCCTGGACTGACACCTAGCATGTAATAAATTTAATTTCTTTTTCCCCTGCCCTCTTCTTCCATGAAGTTTGACTATTACTGGAAAGGACATCTCAGTAGTAGTCTTCCTCCAAGGGAGGGGTGGGGCTTAAGCTTGGGGGAACTAAGAAGTGGAGGAAAGAGTTCCAACCTAGAAGGTCTCATCCCCCATGCTAACTTTCTCCAAAGAGCTGGTAATATCCATCTACCATGCAAAGCTATGGTCCGTCCCTCTATTAAACTGGTCATCCAGGAACAGAGTCACAGGAAGGCTGGTAAAAACCCTGCATACCCAGAACAGGGTACAGTGTAAAGGGATCTGAAATCAGAACAGCCATAGCTCTAGGCCTGGAGGAGCTTAGAGGCTCTGGAAACAGCTAAGGTGATGAATATGAGCAGAGGCCCTTCTTACTTCTCCACCCTCCTCCACCAATACACACTTACTTCCCAAAGGGTCTCTCCAGGGCGAAAGGCCGGGCTGCATAGTAGTACTGCTTGTATTCATCCATCCACACTTCAGCTGTCCTCTTGGTGTTCCTGGGGAGATAAGGAGTCTCATGAGGAGGCTGTCTGGGAATCACTTGCAGGTATTCCCAGTTGAAAATAAACACACAAAGGCAAAGTTGACAACAGCATTCAGGCAGCAGCCACCAGGACAGAGATGTTGACGTTATTATTTCCAGAACACCAGAGCATAAGCACCTGTCCCCTGTCTCCAAAGGCACCGCAAGAGATAGAACTTTAGTAGTATCAACAACCTTTCCCCAAAAAGTACAAATAGGAAAAATCACACAGAAGCTGAACTTTGGTAACTCTCAAAGAAGCAGAAAAAAAACAAAAACAAGAACAAAAACAAAAACAACAACAAAAACCCAAGAGAAACAGGCGTATCCATTTGCTGCCTGGCACTCTGAGTCATAGGTGGGACTTGTGAGGACTAACTAATCTCCGGTCTGCTTGGTTGGTGGGCCTTCCTTTTCTTTCCCACAGTGGACATGCTGAGGTGTCAACTCCACAAGAGTATGGTCAGTGTATACACAGACCAAGCAATGGTTGTGTGTAACAAATTAGCAATGGAACCATATATTTCAGTACTTCACCAGTATGCTAGGCTTTTCATCATACATCAGCTTAGGTTTGACCTAAAGATAACAGTGGAAGAGAGGGGGACAGGGGAAGAGGGATAATTATGATCATTCAACACTCAGGGGCATCTCAGGAAGATCCCTAGAGTCAAAAGAAAGAGATCGTAAAACAGTGAGGGCTGGTGACCTGAGCAGCTGGAGCACCTGGGGGAAAGTGAACTTGGGGATCTAACTAGTTTGCTCTTCCAGGTTCTTAGGTCTACTTTAGAGCATAGACATTTGACCCCTTGTAAGCTGGGATCTGAACGGACAGGGAATCACAGCCAAGTGGGGCTTGGGAGTACTGCAAGCCGTTAAGGACACCTGGCTGGCTCCTGCAAGTGGCTTCACTATCTGCAAGCTAGAAGCTCTTTTGCAAACAATGTGCCTCATTTGTCTAAGCAGAGTGGGCTACCACCAGTCGGCAAGGATATTCACTGGCCAAAGCCCAATCTCAAAAAGGGCAAACGCTGAAGTTCCAGTATCCTGCTAGCTCCCACTTGGAGGTCTCTGCTCCTGCAAAGCCACTCTACAATGCTATGCCAGACGTCCCTGGCTTACCATTATAGTTAAAAGATCTGAGATTCTCTGATGCTCCCTAGTCTGCTGCCTTCACCCGACCCCTGCTACCCATCTTTTCTTTATGTGGCATGCTTTGTAAGATGTAGAATATGACCACTGTTCAAACCCATGCTTCCTCTAAGTCAGCTGGGTCAGGATATGATATACAAATGGATACATGTGTGATAAACCAAGAAAGGATATAAATAAATAAATAAATAAATAAATAAATAAATAAATATCAAAGGATGTGAAGCCCCCATGTGAAATGGATCAAACAGCAGGACAAAAGGAAAGGGGAATTGGATGGATGAGAAATGCAACTGATGCCAGAGACAAGAGGATCAAAATAAGAAATGTAACTTAAGAAAAATATGAAGACACTCAGGGGCTAGAGAGATGGCTCAGCAGTAAAGTGAGCACTGCTCTGGCAGAGGACTCGCATCTGATTGGTTCTTGGCATTAGGTAGCCTACAGCTGTCTGTAACTTCAGCTCCAGGAGACAATGTTCTCTTCTGGCCACTATGGGCAACTGTATTCACAAGCAACTCCGCTCCCCCCTCCCCAATATACATATAGTTTTTAAAAATCCTACGATAAATAGGCATGGGTGAAGAGAAAACTAATAGAAGAGAAATGTTGGGAAGAAGATGTATGAAGGAGATGGAGACAAAGAGACAGGCAAGAGATACCCTGGATCCCTTATTTCTGTGTCTATGGCAGAGAAGCCATGAATGAGATGAGAAGCCCTGGAACTGGACTACCAGGTTTGCCCTATCTGGATTCATCTAGTCTCTCTCGGGAGGCTCTGGAACAGGAACATTGCTGTACCCATCAGCCTGGAGCAGGCACGAGGCTGGACTCTCCAGAGCTTCCCATCTCTTTCTTTTCCCAAGGGATCTTTCTTTGAGTTACCCAGCTGTTTCTAACCACTAATATCATCTCCCTTTGCAAATATCTAGAGGCAAAGCTCTGTAGGATGGAATTGACCAGATCCTGTAAAGGCTGAGGCTCTAGGGGGTATGGGTAGACTCCGTAGGGCTCCTCACATCTTGGGGAGAGCCTAACAAAGTCTTGGCTCTAATGCCAGCTCATGCATCCTCCAAGCCACTCAGACCATCTTGCAGAATACTAAAGTCTGTTGCAAACCCATGACCACCATTTCCTTGCTGCTGCCCACACACATTAGACCAGGGCATGCACTTACTTTATATATGTGTTGGCATTTCCATCGGGGAAAACATAAGGATGCTTTTTCCTGAAGACATGCCCCACCCGGCTGCAGGGGATGATCTCCAGGCTACCTCCGCACATCCACACTCGGAAAGAGATTTCTGCAAGACATACATGCTTCTGTTATTACTCTCTAATCTTACTTCAATACTGGCTCTCTGAGATACTGTGTCTAAGGTTTCATTGGCATCTAAGAGCAAATTCTCCAACTAGGCTGTGTATTTCTTTGGGAACACATGTAATTTGAGTCCCAACACTGTGAAGAGTGATCTGGGACAGCTCAATAGACAGCATGGAAATGTAGTGGACCTTAGTGGGATGTTTTGGGAGATCATAAAACGCTTGCTTTGGGACATGATACATAGCAAAACTTACAGTGCAGAAAATCAGTTACAGTCACCCTCTATGACCACTAATGGTTAGAACATAGGTGGAGGGCAAGGCTGGCAGGGTGGCTTAGGCCCCAAAGGTACTTGCTCCCAAGCATAAAGACCCAAGTTAAGTCTACAGAACAAACATGACAGAAGGAAAGCATGGACTCCCACAAGTTTTCCTCTGACACCCACAGGAACACTGTGGCACACATATAATGCACCTTCCCAATCGAACAAAGAAAGAGAGAGAAGACAGAGACAGATAAAGAAACACATGCATGTGCGCAACACACACACACACACACAAACACTCACATACATGAAGAGGAGGAGGAGGAGGAGGAGGAGGGGAGGAGGGGAGAGAGAGAGAGAGAGAGAGAGAGAGAGAGAGAGAGAGAGAGAGAGAGAGAGAGAGAGAGGGAGGGAGGGAGAGAGAGAGAGAGAGAGAGAACATGAAATAATTCTGAGAACACAGAATAATCTTCTGAGACTGGGAGCAGACATCTGTCAGGAGTAGACTCAGGATGAAGTAGAAAACACTTGAAGTAGATGCAGCCAAAGGCACCTAGACCACCCTGCGCCTGCCGATCTCCCACTGGATAAACATGAGCCAACTGAGTCCTAGGACAGGAAGACAGGACCTGAGCAGTAATCAGAGATACTGAGGATGATCCCCAGGGTGGGGTTTCACACATACACCTATCTCTTCCTCTTTTGCTACTGAATTGTGGTGGGTAGGGTGGAATTGGGGTAGGGTGGAGTTAAGAAGGCTGTCCCTAGTGAGTTTCTACTAAGAGTAGGCTCCAGGCCAGGTTTTTACCCCAGCTTAGGGATCAGGGAGATGGTAATGGTGGTAGAAGAGGGTAGGATATTTTATCATTGCAGTTGTTTGAAACTGGCTATGTGGTGATAGTGAAAAGCATCTTAAGCCAGTGGTATGGCTGCTTTAAAATTCTCTATACACAATGCACTCCCTTTCTGAATCTACCCAAACACCCTCTCCCATCCCATACCTTACTGGGCACACCAGTGTTAGAAAGGCAAGAAAAGGTAATTTCTAATTTGTGGGACTTCCTGCCTGGCCTATGCTTTTGCACCGAATCTTAAGTGTGAGTGAACACAGGATCCCTAAGAGAAAAATAATCTAAGAGTTGCTGACCCCATGATGCAGTCCTAGTCCAGGGATGAAGAATAGGAATGTAGGTACTCCCAGAGCCTTTCCATCATAAGCTTGAATATGTCCAGCAGTGGGGTCCTACCTTTCTGCCTCCCCTAACTGGTCTCTCTCTACTGCTTCCCTATTATATCTCCATCATACAGCTTTCAGAGTAGGCACCTAAGATAGGATTCTGCCCCACCCCCAACCCACTGCTCTCCCATGTCCTCTGCACCTTTCTTGCCTGCTTCTGCCTCCTCCTAAGGCAAGGAAAGACATGTTATTTGTCCACCAAGTTTGAACAGACCTATTAGATGCATCCTTGGGAAAGCAAGGCTCCAGCTTTCTGAAATTTGATCTTGATCACCTTGTGAGTTAAACTAAAAACCATAGAGATGCTCCACAGAACTGCTGTCAGTAGCAAATGAAAGAGACTTCTGAGAATGGCTGTAAACTGTTGGAAACTCAAGGGCATCGATTATGAGAAGCCCTTGTGAAGGCAATCTCTCAAGAACTCAGACATCAATGACATCATCCATGTGGGTGTACTTCTTCACAGGCCACTTCTAGCATCTGCCAACACTATGGGAGACACCAGAGCTTATTAACTTAATACCTGAGATTTTGTGTCTCCTTAGATATCCCCTATATGGACCACTGGCATTTGTGGCTAGGTTACTGTTCGAGCTTGGTGTTTGTGAGTCACTAAGCAAGATGTGGCTCAGTCAACTGCCTGTAATCTATATTTTGATCAGACACTACAATGAGCAATTTCAGGGGTCAGTGGAATCGTGTCAGTTCCATGTGTGAATGAGACTTCTTTGCTTGTGTGTGCGATCCCATCAACTCTTCTCCAGGGACCCCAGGAAGGGTCTGCACCACTTTTCTGAAAAGGAAACCGCTATAAACCTCCAGCACATGAGATGAAGGCCTGGCTTACTACATATAAGCTACACACTTTGTGACAGCTTTTCTCTAAGCAGATGCATGTGCTCTAGCTACTGTGTCTTCTTTTCCATGTATTCAAATGAGACATATGTCCCTCCTCATTTGAAAAGCAAATTCTCACAACCTCAATCTCACACTCACCACTCTATGAGCTTCTTCTTTCCCTGCAAACCCCTCATCCAGTCTTCCTTTTCTGAGTCCACAGACCCTTGCCCTCCACCAGCCATGTACAGTTTAAACAGTTCCATTACCTAGCCCTTTGTCCCATTCTCTTTTCCTCTGTGATGCTGTCATTGAATGTCTTTCTAGTACTGGCTGCTTCATTGTCTGATTCCAGGGTCCTCTTGATGACACTGAGAACTTTCCTCTATGCCAGCATCCCCATCGCCACCAGATAATATAGTGTTCAACTTCACGGACACCTAACACTTTAGAGAGACACACGAGCCACCATGCTACCTCTTCTACATCTCTTGGCATCATCCCATAGCCCCATCTTCTCTCCTCCTCTAAGCCCATCTTCCACCATTTCAGTTTCTTCTGTGTTGTGTTAGAGCCAAAATTCAAACTATGACAATTCTTCAGACCTTAGCCAGGGAGACAATGACATCCTCCTGTACTTCCAGGTCAGGAAGTTTCCTGTCCATCTTTCTAACAATCCTGCTTATTGATGTCTTTGTTTTCTAGTGCAGCTATGCTAGGACAACCAACAGCAAGACACAGGAACTGATGTACTTCTCCCAACTCCAAACTCAAAGTTGTTGTCCTGAAGCCCCTCTTCCCCAGGCCAGTGCATCCAAAGATACAGGTACTGTCTACAAAATACCCACAAGTAGGACAAGTAGCAACTACATAGTCAACCATCCAGTTTCAACCTCATCAAGTCACACATCTGATCCTACCAAACGTAGGTCATCTTCAGACCAGCTGTTCCACCTACAGGAGTCCTTGGTCTGGCATGAGTTAGGATTCTCAGCTCTCAAGCCCAGATTGCTGTAACTAGAGTTTTGGACCTGCCATGGGTCCCTGTATAGTCTGAGTTGAGAGGTCCTCTTGGTGATGTGAGGAGTTTTTAGGTTAGTGTAATGATTTCTAAGCCCTACTCTGTGGAATACTTAAAACCTAGGATGTGCAACCAGCCTGCCCTTGTCTGTACTGTGATTTGAGGAGGAGGAGCAACCTCTCATGTTCACATACTGGGCCTGCTTGGTTGGCAGTTTTGTGAAAGCCTTTGAGAAAGTCTGCTGATCCTAAGCCTTCTGAAGAGGGTTTGGCTAAGTGCCATGAGAACCACAGAAACTGGGGTGTAAAGCCAGGCATTCTTAGAACCTTGCTCGCATGTTTGCACTTACACAGTGCCACCATCTCTTCAGTGAGGTTGAAAAGAACCCACGTCTTTCTATAGAGAGTCTTCTGGGGTTCTTGCTTAGTCAATGCCTGCATCATCTCCCTGGTGATGAATGTCACACATAACCAGATCTACTCTGCATCCCAGGTAGAGAGAGGTGTAATTATTCCATCCTCACTGGGGCACCCTGATGGGACCTTATTTTTTAAACTTCAGATTAGTATTTGAGTGCAAATTGCCCTCACGTCCTGCATTCCCTTTCCCTTGTCTTCTATGTCTTCATTAGCACATCAGCTATTTTCACTGCCTCTGAGGACCCTCACCTCTCATCAGAATCAGCATCCATCTGATGAGCATGTAAGTGGTAGGTAGGAATTTAGGGGCCAGAGAGCAGCTCTTATGCAAGGAAGCACACCATCCCTGGTCAAGGTTCTGGCTTCATTTTGTAGCCTGAATTCTAATAAGGGCAAAGAACACCAGTTCACATAAGAACAGCTGTGTACAATGGGTTCTGCTTATTTTTCATTCTGATTTATTCAGCGTATGTTGGGAGTATAGGAGGAGGTAAAGATGTGTATGTGTAAGTATGTATGTGGGGGGTGGTCTACACATGTGAACATCTACCATAGTATCTGTGTGGCCATCAGAGGACAACTTATGGGTTGGTTCTTTTCTTCCACCAGGTGGGACTTAAACTGAGTTCAAGTGCTTTATACACTTGGCCATCTTGCTGGTCCCATGGACCTTGTTTTAAGTGGAGCATCATAGAGTGTTTATATATGCATATTGTGACATATGTGATCACATCATCTATTCTACATCTTGTTGAGCTTAAATCTGGTGAGGACAAAGGAAATAACACAGTGGTGGGCAGAAAAAGACACTCACCAGGCTGTTGTCATGCATAAATCTGCCCTTATTTGTGTGACAGGTAGTTCAGTAATTTTTAATTTCCTGGCTCTTACTGGGTCAAGAAGCAAGCTCTGTGTGTACTAAGGCCGGCATGTACTTCTCCTCAAGTTCACGGGTTATAGACTTAATCTTCAAAGCAAAACTGTTAAAAATGCAGGACCTCCAAAAGGTCATGAGGGATTGGCTCTGGTGCATGGATCAATGCTGTTGTCTAGGGAGTGAGTTGTTATTATGGAAGCCTGTTGCTCTAAAGGGATGAAGAGTTTGCCCTCTATTGAGCTCTCCTGCTTGGACATTTTGCCATGAGATGATCGAGCAAGCAAACCCTATCCAATCTTAGACTTCCCACTCTCCAAGGGTAAGAAATAAGGCTCTATCCCTATGAACCACCCAGTGTGGTATTCTGCTATAGCAGCACAACATCAACTAAGACAATCCCATTGTTTTTTAACGAATGTTCTGATTTGACTGGAGATCATCTTATTGGGCTACAAAAGATAGCTTTGGATCTGTGAGCCAAATGCATTCCACCTCACATCTGGGACCACAGATGGTGTACCCAGGCCTTTACTTCTAGACAAGTATTAACCACTTGTCCACAGTGAACACCCATGGACCAGTGACTATGAATACCCTTTAACTTTCCAAACTCTGATGGCAAAAAAGCAACTGGTGTCCCTCTTTGACAGTATGTGGGACATTTTAGGAGCAGCAACAAAGGGTGGCCTGTGGAGTTACAGCTGGGCCTGGAGAATCAGACATGGTACTGGGCTCTGGCCGAGCAGCCCAGAGGCTGTCATGTATCATTAGATATTTGGGGAAAGATGGTGTTTCCTCAAGTGTGAGTGCTTGTCCTTATTGCAGCCACTTCCCTAACCTTGGGCTAAAGGCAAAAGCATGTTGGCAGGTCAGACTAGCCATCTTTATCAGACATCAGCCACATGTATCCTGAGGGAAGGCAGCCAACTCTAATGGAGCACACTCAGCTGTCTTCATGCAGCCCCATGACATGTGGTTGTGAGGAGACTCTTATGTTGTTTTAATTATTTTCCTCAAACTCAGAGGGCTTGGGAGGGTCCTCTACTCAGTGTCTTCCATGGCCGAAGTCAAGGCATCAGCAGGACCATGTCCCTTCATGGAGGCTCTGAAGGAAAACTTGCTATGAAGCTCATTTAGCTGTTTTTAGGAAGTTACTCAAGGCTTCAGGACTTGGGTTCCCGTCTCCTTGCTGGATGATGGCCCAGAATTCCTTTCAGCTACTTCTTGCTGTCTCTTCCATCTTTTAACTAACAGCTGCTAATGTCCCTTTGGAGCATGGCACCTGGCTTATGCCAACTCTCTGTTGCCGCATGCCTAAGAAAGCTCTCTGATTTTAGAGATCCTGCGATATTAGATTGGACCCATTTGCAACATCCCCCAATCCATTGATTAGTGATCTCATCACACTGTTTAAAAACTTTGTGTCACATAAGGTCACATCTCAATGGGCTCCAAGTATTTGGGGTGTGGCTATATTTTGGGGGAGGCTGTTCATCCTACTTAAGAGATCACTGTTTCTACCTTCAGGCCCTAAAAATGGGCTCAGTGAGGAGAGGTAACTTTCCCAAGGGTACTCAGTGGTAACTACAGGCTTCAAACTTACTCCTATCTGATCTCACAGCCTGAGTTCTTCCTGAACCATACACGTCCCTAGAGCCTGGGATAGCTTGGCATCCCAGATCTATTCTGAGTGTGGTGGGTGGTAGCAAGTCTCTTTTAGGGTCTACCTCATCTCTCTTTTCTGCACTGTCCTTTGTGCCTGCTGTGCTTTGGAAATCCCCCAATCTAAATTCGGGACTCCCATATTCTCCCTGTATGTGTGCCAGAGCTTCCTGGTTTGGGAAGTAGGCACCCCCATCCCCATCTGCACCCTGGTGTGCACACACTTGTTACTGGCGACAGATTCCTTTTTTTCCTCTAGAGACCATAAGCTAAAAGTGAGATGTGGCTCTGGCTCCGAGTAAGGAGAGTAAGTAGATATATATTACATGTATCCTGTGTTATGTAAATTGGAACTTAAGTATCCAATTTTAATGCAAATCAACCTCTGAAAAAAAATCTAAAAGCCACATTTTCCTAAAGCCTGCTCGTGTCCTAAACTGTGGATATAATTATCAAAAGTGCTCAGCTCATTTTAGAAACACTTGGCGGGAATGAAGTACCAGGTCAGCAGGTGGAGAGGTTAAGTAAGATACAGTATGGCTTTTACAAGGCCCTTCAGCCAATCCATCTGCAGCCAATTCTACAGTGTAAGATGGGGCAGAGTGAGGGTAGGATTGGGCTCGGTCATACTCACCCTGGCCAAAGAGCACATGCCATTTTGGAACTGTGAACTAAAGTCAATATTACACAGGCAAACATGTCTAGTGCACCAAGAAATTCTACTGTCTGGAAAGAACAGACATGTCAGCCTGCTGCTATTGTTTATATAAGCAAAGAGACCCTTCAAACATGGCTCCACTGGATTCTATGTAAACCATTTCAAATGGTGCCTCGTGCATTGTATTGTCTGCCCCTCACCCTCATCCCAGATTCAACCAACACCAAACAGTATTTTATTGAAGAATAGACAATTGCTTTTGTCTTGAGCATACATGTGTAGCCATTTCCCTCACTATCTTCCCCTAAACCATGTAGTTTAACAACTATTTACATAGTATTTGTGTTCTATTATATATTACATATAATGAGAGAGTGATTTAAGTAATACAAGAGCTTGTACTTAGGTTCTATGCAAATTTGACACCATTTTATATAAGGGACTTGAGCATCCGTGGGTTTGGGTGTGGGATGATCTTGGAACTCAAAGAGACATATGTTTCTGGATTGCCTTGCCACCCAGAAATCCTTTCCCATTCAGTCTCTCGCTTTTCACACATGCATTTTGTGAGCAGTTTCAACTATTCTGGGCATTGAGAACCAGAAATGAGATGAAGTTTCTGCTCTTGCTTTAAGAGAGCCAGCAGTGGGGCAGGCACAGGTAACCGGAGAGCTTCATACTTAGACGGCAAGTGGAAGGGTAGTATAATGGACTCTGTGCTGAGAAAACGGGGTGCCAAAGTGGGTGGATGGGGGAGTGGTGGTAACAAAAGGGAAGGCAGAGAAAGTGTCCCAGCTGTAGAAGAGGTCACTCAGAGTTGCCATCTTCAGGGGTTCATGGTGGGTGCATAAAGAGACTCTGTTCTTATAGAAGGTGTGAACAGTCTGAAAGTTCAGAAGGGTCTGCCAAGGTTGGAAGTGTGGAGAGCAGCCTGGTGAACCTAGGAAGATAGACACTTCTGTAGGAGAAGGGTGGGAGGAAGTCCTGTGGCCACAGACCTGGGGGACCTGCAGCTTCTCAGGAGCTGAGTAGACCTGACAGTAATAAATAGCATTGGACAACTACTTAGCAATGGTGGCCAGAATGAAGTATGTGTGTGTGTGTGTGTGTGTGTGTGTGTGTATGTATGTATGTGTGTATGTGTATGTGAGAGAGACAGAGAGAGAGAGAGAGAAAGAGAGAGAGAGAGAGAAAGAGAGAGAGAGAGAGAGAGAGGAAGAAGAACAAGAAGAACAAGAAGAAGGAAGGAAGGAGAGAAGAGAAGAGAAAATAAAATAAAATAAAATAGGGAAACAGAATCCAGAAAGGCTTTTAAAGTGCTATTGGTTGGTTATAGCAGAATAGAATGTTGGGGTGCAGGGAAACAGTGATTGCTGTAGTGGCTGTCTACAGTGCTTCTCTGGTCTCAAAAGTTTCGTGATGGATTACAAATGTCTTTCCCACACCTCCCAGGGACCGTTTCCCAACTGCTCTATTCAAATCAGCCCTCGGTAATACCGACTGACTCAGAAGTCGGCTCGAGAAGATTGCATCTTGATTTGAGCAGCTGTGTGTTAACATCGCTCGAAAGGAAGGGTGCTGGTAAGTCGGACCTGGATGTGCCATCCTGCAAATGACAATGCTGCCTTGCATCCAAATGCGACTGTTGCACCCAAGAGGGATCATCCTCACCTCGTGCAGTTCAAGAGGACAGGAGGAACCCCAGCAGACAAACTGTATGGAGCTGAGCTGTAACTTTGAAGGGTTTTCTCACAATTCATTTCATAAAACTTCTTGACCCAGAATGTGTCAGGCAGTGAACGTTTCTGAATCATTACGAGCAGCTTTAGGGCAGAGACTGGACCACTGTTATCTAACAGAGGGCTGCAGGGAGCACTTACGTGCTGCCTGGGGTACGGAGTGCTGGGATACCCAGCTTCCCCTAGGCTGGCATAGGCAGACTTAGCCTTGAACCCCACACCAGCACATCCACAATTCCTGTCACATTCCACACCTGTTGGCTTATGGAGATCCAGATTTGTTTACTATGCTTCCAGTCTGACCCTTACTTGGCAAGAGACCAATTCCCTGATAGATTTCTCCCCTATACTGCCCAGGTTGGGAGAACAGATGCTGTGGGTTAGGCCAAAGCCATAAATTTCTGGGAAATAATTCTTAGTGAATGAGGAAGAAAGCCATAAAACACCCTGAGGGCAGGGGCAGAAGACAACAAAGGCAGTGGCTAATGCCAGGCAGCTGAGTGCCAGGAGGAGCCCGTGGATCACTTTTCTGGCCTGTGTACTGTTCCCCAGGCCCACGCTCACACACCTCCCAGTACCCACAGAGGAAAAGCACCCCTCACATAATGATTCCTTCTCTTAAATTTTTCTGATTGGTTTACTCAACCAATAATCATTGTGGGCCTCCTGCATAAGAGTGCCCTAGGCACACCGAGGGATGGAGATATTCAGGACAAAGCCAACCACATGCCATCTCTGGTCCTGCTTGCTACTTAGTTCCTCTCAGGTCTCACTTCCAAGAGAGAAACTCACATGCTCATGGCACACCGCCATTCTCAGTTACCCCAAGACAATCACAGCACTCCCAAGAAAGAAGGATGTTACATCAAAGCTACACTGCACATAGAAGGGCAGGGGATAACTTAGTGTTATTAGATGAATGAAGTGAGTTTCCCATCTGAGATGTTTTCACTGTAGCTGCAAATATCAGCCACCATCGTGGCCAGGGCAGGCCACCTATATGCAGTAGCTAATCCCTCTCCCTCCCTGGTTCCTGTCCCACTAAAGGTGAGGGTAAATTATCTCCTGTTTTTTTGTGATTAACCCAGCACCACAATGAGAAGGGATTGCTCTCTCATTCCTCTGTCACATTGTTCCTCTCTTCAGTCTTCTTCAACTTCAGACTCCTAAGTCCAGTGCTTCTAGTTCAAATCTGCATCTAGCCCCATGGACTTGGCATTCATCTTGGTTCTCTTGGATTTCACATCCTGCTTTTTCCTTCCAGAACCTGCTTGGACATGTTTCTCTGGTACTTGGTGTCTCTACTTACCCTGGAGAGATTCTCCTGCTATGACCACTTCCTACAGTCACGGTTCTGCGACCCCAACCAGTCTTTTTCCTAAAGGAGTGGCTCAGATTTCCCAGACACCCCCTGCCAGATCCTGGTCACCGTTCAGTTGACGCAGTGGCTAAGGACGCGGAGTTCTCAGGCTACAGTGAACTATATAGGTCATGATGTATTAAATAGAAACTTACCAAAGTTTTCCCCACCCCAGATGTCCATGTCGACGTCATATTTACCCAGGTAATCGAACCAGGCTTTGTCAATCACGAAGAGCCCCCCGGCTATGATTGGAGTCCTGTGTGTTTGGAAGGAAGATAAGGTCGGAGATCATATGAGAAAGTAACTTCAAACTCTTCAGTTCTGGGAGTCCAGAACTCAAGGCAATTTCCTCCTGATTTCTGTCCCTCTTCAGAAGAGCCAATATATTTTTAGGCTGTCTAAAACAAGGATCTGCTGCAGAGTTCTGTCCTCTGCTTGAAAATTCCCTGACCTTGCAGTCAGGAGACATCACTTATCAACACCCCTCCAAGGAGCTTCCCTCTGCCCCTCCTCCTCCAGTTCTGCCCAGCGAGGCTCTTGGGGCAGAGCAGAGAGAAGGGCCATGAACAGCACAGCCAGGTCCTGACCGGGGCTCACTTCCATGATTTGAGTCTTCACCTTTCTGCTGTATCTTGAATTCCTTCCCCCTACCCAAAATAAAAGTGTAACTGAAATCCTAATTCCCAGTATCTCAGGATGTGACCTTATTTGGAGACAAGTGATTACCTCTATAGAGAAGTAACCAAGTTAAAACAGGGTAATTAGGGTGAGCCAATGTGACCGTGGTTCTTATAAAGAGGGAATTTGGCATGCAAATGTGAGTATACCAAGAGGAAGGTGTTGGAAGTAGAGAGAACTTGGCAACCTGTAAAGAGTAGAGAGACCTGGACAGTCATCAGGGATGACTGTCCCCATCGGGGATGCTCCTAAATCATGCCACATGTTTCTGCCATTTGAGCAGTTTGGGTACTTGTTGCTAATGCTACAACAAATTAATACACCTTCTTTGTGTGTGTGTGTATGTGTGTGTGTGTATGTGTGTGTGTCATCTGTGTGTGTGTGTGTTTGTGTCTGTGTATGTGTGTGTGTCTGTGTGGGGGGGTATGTGTGTCTGTGTGTGTGTGGGGTATGTGTGTCTGTGTGTGTATGTATGGGTGTGTCTGTGTGTCTGTCTGTGTGTGTATGTGTGTATGTGTCTGTGTGTGTATGTGTGTGTGTGTCTGTGTGTGTCTGTGTGTGTATGTGTGTATGTGTCTGTGTGCATGTCAGTGTGTGTCTGTGTGTGTGTCTGTGTGTGAGTATATGTGTGTCTGTGTGTGAGTGTATGTGTGTCTGTGTGTCTGTGTGTGTGTGTCTGTGTGTGTCTGTGTGTGTGTCTATGTGTCTGTGTGTCTGTATGTGTGTGTGTGTCTGTGTGTGTGTATGTGTGTCTATGTGTGTGTGTGTCTTTATGTGTGTGTGTGTATGTGTGTCTATGTGTGTGTGTGTGTGGGGGGGTGCCTCCTTTAACGTACCATGGCTCTTGTTTGCTCAGAGAGATGCCAGAGAAACTGTTCAGAAAGAGAAAACGTTCAAGACGCGGGCAGGCAAGAGCGGCAGGAGCTGACCAGGTAAGTCTATAAGGACTAGGACATATGTCAGTAGAATTAAAGGCTAGGGTTGTGAACACTCAGCGTCGTGTTCCCTGCTCTAGTATGCCCAGAGAGCAAAGGGAGTTTTGTCTCCACAGCAAACCCAGAGGGTAGGTCAGAAGGCCAAGCTTGCCTTTGCTATGACTACTTGAGGCTCCTGGAAGACTGGTCTAATCCTGGAAACACTCCCTCCCTGATAAGCCACATACATAAGAAGACCTGTCCCAAGGCATTTTCTCTCTTGGGATGGGATCACCCAGGTAGTGCCATCTTTGCCCATGCTTTGATCCCCTCTTCTGAAGTTGAGCTACCCCCCTTTCACACCCCAAACCTGTTCCGTGTACTGACATAGAAAAGTGCAGCGCTCAGCCTGGTGGCAGGCAGCTCCTCCCCCTTCAGAGATGAGGGATAGTACCCTGAGTGTTAGCCAGTTCTATTCTCCCTCCTGGATTCACTCCAGATTCTGAAGGTTGGAGACAGGAAGAGCTAGTGGACACATGAGACACAAGTCTTACTTCATAGCTGAGCTCTGCATCCACCATTATTGGGCTCTTTGGCACCCCTCTAATCCTCAGTTCAACATAAATCAATTCAATGAATGATCAAATATCTGTAATAGGGGGGCAGAGACACAGGCATTCTTGAATAATGTTGGGTGTTCCTAAGTGACTGGATGGAGAGATTCCAGTCTATTGGCCTTGTCTGTGGCTACTCAAGCAATCCAGATGCCCCCTGCTGCTCTCTGAGGCAGAACTGTTTGAGTCTGGAGGTTCCCAAGAGGCCTTGGATGAGCTTGCTTACCAGTCTCAAGCACAACATCAGCTATAATATCATATCTCAATGCTGAAACCACAGGCTCCTCTGCAGGATAGAAACTATGCTTTATTCTAAGCCAAAACCTGTGAACTCCAGGAAGAAAACTTGCTATCCCAGGTGACAATGGAACTGAAAAAAAGAATATGTGGCAGAGCCGTTTACCACATGCCAGCTGGCTCACTTCAAACCGCCATGTTCCCACAGGGCAAGCACAGATGGGTTAGGACATGGTGCTGGCCATGCTCTCATACCAGTTTACAGTTACAGAGTGCACAGCCTCCACAAACCCACCCTCTCTGAGCTGAATCCTGACAACCAAGACCTTGGGCCCGTGGGCCCTAGGGAGCATCTCTTCCCTCACCAGAGACCCAAATGTGATGATCTTGGACCCTTACATGTTAGCCACCAGGAGGTGTAAAAGCCACCATGTCATGTGTGAAGGTAGACTGTTGGTTACCACTCCTTAGCACAGGTCTCTAAAAGTCCCCATCCCTTACCCGGAAACGTGTATGAAGATAGAAACCTACTAGAAAAAGAGCAGAGATGCTCTGTCTCAGGCTTTTGTTCCTGCTTTTCCACTCTTCTGAACAAACACCCGGCATGGACCTTTCTGAACCATGGGGCAGCGATCACCTGGAGCTGAAGCTGCCTACCCCTCCTGCAGCAGCCTTTTGACTTACCGGATGGGCTCAGTAGGGTCTAGGCGTAAAGCTTTCTGCTCCAGGGAGAGCTGCTCCCACTGGAAGTGCAGGCTCCAGTCAAAGCCTAAAATACAGCATTGAGCCAGTTGATTCGGCTTCTCAGAACACCCAGAGCTCCCTTATCCCACTCCTTCTCCATTTCCTGAGGAAACTGGTCCCTGGGATGGCAAGTCCCACTCCTGGTCTGACCACGTCAGGATCAGGAAAGATACTTTTCTGAATTCCCTTTTCTCACTCTAGCCTTTGGAGTCTCTCTGAAGCTCCTTGCTAAGTAGAGTTAAGGAATCAAGGGCAAAGGGTACATGGCACAAAGGTGACAATAATGGGCAGTTATGGGACAAAAATTACAGGTCTGTGTCTTAGGAAGGAGTAATTGGGGATTTAGGTGCAAACCTCCTCGAAGTTAGTATTGGGTGGAAGTGAACTGTGTTCTAGGCAGAGATCAGCGGAGGAGCATCTCTGGGAGAGGTTGATGAAACGCCAAGATGGCAGACCAACATAACCCAGGACTCCTTGCTTCCCCTACACCCACATGTCTAGAGGTAAGCTCCAGGTTAACGCCAGAGCTCTGGAGGTGGGATGTCTGGCTTATATCCATATCATTTCCCTTCACTGTCCCAAGAGAAAAGACCAAGCTGAACTGAATTTTATGACTAGATAAATACCTGTGCATGTCAGACAACCAGGAGGTCTTCCTTCATTTTTTTTACTTTGAGATGAGGTGAAGGAGAAAGAGGAGAAGGAGGGGGGAAGAACAGGAAGAAAAAGACTGAGAAAGAAAAAGAAGAACAAGAGAAGGAGGGGGAAGGGAGGAGGAAGAAGTTGTAGAGGAGGGAAGGGAGGAGGGAAAATGCATTAGCTCACTCACCCCCTCTGAGCTCTGAGGCAGACTCAATATAGTTGAAGGTGTCCAGGTTAATGATGTCAATCACAGGGCACACAACCCTTGTGTAGTCCTGTAAAACAAAAACTTGCATTCAGTTTTCAGGGAGGATGTGCTGCCTAGGAGTTAGGGAACTTGGGAAAATGGAGGTGTAATCAACTAGTGATCCTACTCTGTAGTGATAAAAAAAATGGAACCAATCCAGGCATACCCAAAGGGAACCTGAGTTCCCAAATTCTTTCACCTGAGGCCTACGGTTCTTAGACAAGCTAATAAATAGCCGTTCCCCGCGGGCAGTCAGAAACATATCTACATTTCCAGTCCTGAGTTTCAGCCTACTGATGCTTCAGCTCAGTATGCCACAGGCTACTTCCATGTACACGTTCATTCAGTTCTTTAACAGTGGCTTTGCCACCAATCAACACACACTCCTTCCTTCCAGTTTTTGGTTTCTATTAACAGACCATTCCATACCCTCCTCCCCTAGCACTGAATTAAGATTTACCCTGTCCATCAACCAGACCAGGTTCTGGTTCTGTCTCTAAAGCAGTGTCTCTCACCCTTCCTAGTGCTGCGACCTTTTAATACAGTTGCTCATGATGTGGTGACCCCCAATCATAAAATTATTTGCGTTGTTACTTCATAACTGTAATTTTGCTACTCTTATGAATTATAATGTAAATAGCTGATATGCAGGGTAGCTGATATGTGATCTCCCAAAGAAGTTGACGGACACCCACAGTTTCAGAACCACTACTTTAATTCTTCTGAGCGCACACTGACTCTTGCATAGAGAACTGCAGTGGAGCTCTACGTCCTTCCCCATCTCTGTTTCCTTCTTTCTGTGTGTGTCTGCCTGCGCTCTTTCTGCTCTGCTAACCTGGCCATGCTACTCAATTGCCCAGGCCTTCAATCACCTCTAACATAAGGTACATTTCTTACCACTGACTATAAGGCCATCCAAGCCTGCCTCCATGGATGAATGTGAACACAAGGTATTTTTTGAGCAGAACAGATATCACCAGAGGCCGGGAAGGGTAGTGGGGTGGGAGCACACAGATGTAATTGATAACAGGCACCAAAATTCAGGGAAAGGAGACATAAGTCCTACAGTTCTCCATCACGGCAGAGAAGACGGCAGAGATTTTAATAATTTATTACATATTTCCAAATGATAAAGAAAAGACTTTGAATATTCTCAACACAAAGAGATGATCAATGTTTAAGGTGACAGATGATTAATGTTTAGCCTAATTTGATCACTACTTCTTGTATACATATATGGAAATGTTGCTCAGTACCCCATATCTTAATATCCCATGAATATGTAGAAGTATTATGTCAATTTAAAAAAGAAGTCATGCATTTTGCTTTGCAGTTTCATCTCTTAACCCTTCCCCAGTTTGTAGCTATCAAAGTCATCAGGTGAGAGGGTCAGAGAGATGGCTCAGTGATTAATAGTGCTTCCTGATCTTCCCAGAGGACTTGGGTTCAGTTCCCAGTATCCACATCAGGAGACTTACAAACATCTATAACTCCGGCTCCAGAGGATCTGATGCCTCTGGCCTTCATGGGCAATGGGCACCTCCACACATGTGTATATACACATACTCACATACAGATGCACACATACACATAATTCAATATAAACTAATATCTAAAGCATCATATTCTCAAAATAACCAAGCCCACATCCTCAGTTCGTGGGGGCTACCAAACCTACTGCTTGTCCATTGTAGGGGAGTATACAACAGGGATATCAGCCCAACAGTGGTATAAGCAATCTGGGAACATGACAACTCTTGGATCTCACACTGAAAGTCAAGTGGCCTGCAGAGGCTAGCTCATCTCAAGGAAGCTCTCCTATACACCTACCACCCTTGGGCTATCTCAGGCTTCAGGAACTTCTGCTTCTCCTTGAAGCCTTTTAATTTCCAGGTTCAATTTTTCTCCTCCAAATGAGGTTGTCTTCTTATTTTAAACTCCAGAATCACTGAGCACTTGATTCTAAGTTCACAGACTTAATTTGGCCCTGAGCCTCCCACATCCAACTCACTCTGACAGTAACAAGGTGCTGCCGAAAACCAATCGGCCCAGGTGGCGAGGAATGCTTAGAGCCAAGGTACCACTTCTGCTGCATGGACGTTGTGAAATTGTCAGCTGTCAACACTGCACTTGCCTGGGTGCTGTGGTTTCTTTGGTGCTACCCTCTAGCCACTGATGTGTGTCTGAGCACAGTACTCATACACTTTATTTTTAAAATAAAATCAAAGCTTCAGAGAAATATTCTGACAAAGTCTTCATTCTCTCTTTCCCTCCTGAATTCAGGGACTTCTGCAGCTGCACAGATCCCTTCAGTGACCCATGCACAGTAAAAGATTTAAACATGCTCAGAGGCATGTCTAGTCTGTGCCCAGCTGCTAGGGATAACCTTTAAGCCCTTGAAACATCCTGCCCAGAAGACGGTCATCATTGACCTGTGAGTCTTGGGCCACATTATGCTAACAGTGTGGTTGGTGTACGGAAGGGGTTTTGTCCCAGGAAGTACCAACTTGATCTCTGTAGCCACATGGTGACCATGAGGACCGTGAAGGTCAGGCTCATGTATGCGACTGAAGGCCAGTTAGAGGCTTGGATACCAATGTCTAGGGGAGCTTCTCTGGTTGCCATACTCCCCTCCCCGACCCTGGGGTGTCTGTCATAGGGTTCTTCCAGAAGAAGCAAACACTGTCTCTGGAACCCTTCTGGGAGAGGAGAGCTAAATACGCACCATGGAACTTTCCCCAGGGCCCTTCCTCCTGCTGCTGGTAACCTGCTTCCTTTCACTGTAGATAATGATAAACACAAGTAGGTAAGCTTTGCTGACTGGTAAACCCTTGCATTGAGCCCGAGAATGTTCTTGAGGACTCCTAGTCTATAATAATTCTGTTTTCTTTTGTCTTATTGGAAATGAAACTCCCTTCCTTATTTAAAGAAAATCAAAATGAAAAACCAAGTCTCGAGCCTTCGGTCTCAGCCTCCACATGGGTACTTGTCCACAGTCGTGGCAGGCTCCCCTGTCAGGAAACAAGCACCCTCCTACCCACTGAGGACTTGTGTCTTGGGCTTCCCATCACCCCTCAGCTGTAATGTCTGGTCTGTTTTGGATGGAGCAAGTGCTATGTGGTGTTATTACCTTGAAAGAGGCAATAAAAGCCTTTGTGAATGAGTCACCCAGACCAGAATATGATTTATCTGTGTGAAAGGATTGGTATTCACTCTCTGGTGTGTCTCTCAGGTCTAGTTCAGACCCTGGCAGGCAGCAGATGTTCGATGGATTTGGCTAAAGGGGAGATGATCAGTCGCTCAGAGGATATTGAATAGGTGATGGCGGGAACCCATGGATTGCTTATGGCTTGACAGGATAGCTTCTCAAGCTGTAGGCTCAGTGATGGAGAGAGCCTCAATACAGTACCCAGAGTCATCAGAGGCTCCTGTTGTGTGCCCCTCAAAGAGTATAACTGGAAAGTTAGGCTCAGGTTTGAGTATAAGCAAGCAGCTGGTGAAATCCTGTGCTGAACCCCTGACTATTCCCTGGCCCCCATTTTCTCCCCCACCTTGAAAACCCAAGCATGTTCCCACTCTTCCTCCTGCCCCTATATGTCTCCTGCCTACCCCCTCTTACCAGGAGGAAAGAGGCTGAGAGTACCCAGTGGTAGCCATCAATTATGGTTGCTATCATACCTCATGTTCCCTCACCGATTCACATAATTAAAGCATATTGCGAATGGGCAATCAGAAACCTCTAGAAGCACTCTCTCAGGCTGTCACCAGCTCTCCTGAGTCTTCCCCTGGTATAGGAGTTGTCAGGAGATAAAGATGAATAAGGAGACCCACAGTCTAGGAAAGATCGTGGAGTGATTTCACTCAGAGTCTAGAAACAATCTAGGGGGTCTCTCAGCTGGCCTGGTGGGGGAAGTGTGATATATTAGTTAAGTTTTCTTCCTTATGAACAAATACTTAACAAGAAGCAACTGAAGGAAAGGAAGGATCTATTTGGGCTCTGTGCGGCAAGGAAGGCACGGAACAGCACCAGAAGCTCTTGTGGAAGGCAGAGTGTGAGGTTGCTTGGTTATATTTCCCTAGATCAGAAAGCAAAGAAAGAATAGGAAGAGGGGATAAGACTCACCCTCAGAAATCCACTTCCTCCTGCTAGATGACTCCTCCCACTAGCTCCGTACCAACAGCTGGGGACCAAATCTTCAAATACATAAGTTGGCAGAGGGTGGAGGATCAATTTACATCCAAATCATTCATTTTCAAGAATCTGGAGGTAGGGGTCATTATGGAGGTCCTACTGGGGTGGGGATACATTTGTCTACAAAATATCTGGATTTCTATTTGGGTTCTGTCATGTAGAAATGTATATAATCTTACTAGATTGGCACATTCTGTGGGATTCTGTTTGTAAATCTGTGAAGCAAAGGCAAGTCACACTATTATTTGTAAAATGATCCTGTCTTTTTAATAGAGCTCAAGTAAGGAAGCAAGAGAGGAAAATACATGCAAAGGTGTTGAAGGATACAAAAATTATTATTTATATACATTTTCTGGATGTTGAAAGGTTTGAGAATTCTTGAAATCTCCTTCCCATCAAAGAAATACATAGGGAAGGAGGCAGAAGAAAGAAACTTATGCTAAAACACACACACACACACACACACACACACACACACCAGAAACCAACTTGGTGAGTGTTCCTAATATCAAGTAATTAGGGGGAAAAGGAGGGAAATTAGGGAGGTGTTCCAGCCGAGGATGGCAGAGGAGAGCCCAAGCCTAGCTTCTTTCTTGTTTTGTTCTATTTTTGAAAATCTCAATCTCCAAGTTTTCCATTTCCACTCACAAGATCACATCACATTCTATGTGGAGACAAGGCTTATACAAAGAAACCCAAAAACACAGCTGGAATGATTACACATTTCCTATCCTTGTGGGGCTGTCCCAGGGCCTGCCCTATAGCATCAAGAGGCAGGACTTTCAAGGTAATCTTAGCAGCCCACAGAGGGCTCTCTGGTCTGGTCCTGGGGCCTGCCTCACTAATCTCCTCACTGTGAAAAGTTGAGCTCAGCAGATGATAGGGACCAAGGATCTAAGCTCCATCCTGGAGCCAAATGACTCCCAGAGGAGTGTTTGGCTGCAGGAAGTCAAACTCCCATTTGAGAAAGCAAAGAAGACTGCCAGCCTGTAGGCAAGGCTGGTGGCAGACAGAAATGAAAAGCATCTCTCAGGGAGTTCTTCCAGATGGACTTAGAGCCATTGGGATTAGAAAGGGCTTCAGACTCCTTATGGATGAACTTCCTTAAATCCCAAAACTGGTTATCTACTAAAGACTCCCTATAAAGACTCCCATAAAATTGGGCACATCTCTACTTTTATCATGGGTGGAAGAGAAGCTCATGCGGTTCCACCTCCCACTGTTGTTAGTCTATGCGCAGCTAATGAATGTTAGGGGAAGGGCTGAAATTCATTTTCCCCAGTAGTGTAGCCACTGATAAGTTGCCTATGGTTCAGTAACTAATCCTCCACTCATGCTCATGCAAGCAACCTTAATTAAATACAGTGAGCAAAAAGGACACACATGCCCGCGCGCGCACACGCGCGTGCACATACACACACACACACACACACACACACACACACACAAACAAATGCCAGGTGTGTTGGTGCAGCCTGTAATTCTGGAGGCAGATCTCAGAGCCAGCCTGATTTACATAGGGAGATCCAGAGTAGCAAGAAGTACACAATGAGATTGGAGAGA